>NC_034422.1:6977970-7084231 GCF_002078875.1 Numida meleagris
GGGGGGGGGAGGAGGAGGAGGGGGCATTCAAACGTGCGGCGGCGGTTTGTGTGTGAGGAGGGGAGAATGAAATCTCTGAGGGGAGAACCGCCCGAGCCGGGCTCGCCCCGCCCGATGCCGCCCTGCTTTCCCCGCCGCTCGGCCCGCCGCCGCCGCCACCACCCGTCCGAGCCCGGGAAGGTGCCCGGGAGCGCTGGCTGAGGCGCGCGCAGCCCCGCGCGGAGCGGCGGACGCGGGGAGGCGCCGTGCGGCCACCTCTGTGGGAAGCCCGTGCCAGGGCTCACCGCCCTCAGTGTCAAAACTTCTTCCTCAGATCCAATCTAAATCTCCCCTCTTTGAGTTTGAAACCATTTCCCCTTGTGCTGTCACCCAGACCCTGCTAAAGGGTCTGTCCCTTCTTTCTTACAGCCCGTTTAGATACTGAAGGGCCGCTCGCAGCTCTCCCCACAGCCTGCTCCTCTGCAGGCTGCTCAGCCCCAGCTCTCAGCCTGTCCCGGTAGGGCAGCTGTTCCATCCATCAGGTCCTTTTCAGCAGGGCTGCGCTCAATCCTGTTGTCCCCCAGCTTGTACTGATTGCAGGGGTTGCCATGACCACGGCGCAGACCTTGCACTGGGATTTGTTCAACTTGATGAGCTTCACCTGGGCCCACTGTTCAGCCTGTCTACGTCTCTCATCCTGTCCCTAGAGTATGACAAGAATGGGAGATATGAGTGAAGCAAACCCCATGCCAGCAGAGGGACAGTACTAGAAAATACTGGCCTGGATTTGTCCCTTCTTGACTTGGTTTTGCAGATTTGTCTTACTGTAAGCCTGCCATCAAAACAGATACCAACGTTGCTTGTCGTGGAAGGTGGCCTTTCTGCAGAAGCAGTTTGATATCAGTGATGAAACCCTGCAACTTGGACTTTGCGTAGAGTGTAAATGTGGAAATACTTTAAACACATGGAATGAAGGTTCAGATCTCATGAGAAATCTGTTTGCACTTGACAGATTGCCATGTGGTGTGGAGGGAATGGAACATGAGGGCAGGGGAGATCTTTTGCTCTGTTCTTAATGAGAATCTGATCACTTTGATGAGCATCAAATCTTTCTCTGTTAATTACTGTCAATTGAAATTGAGAGTAATCAATATTTCTCAGCATCAGGGCCTATCCCAGGCACATCCAGAGAACCAAAAAATGACCATTTAAAAAAAAAAAAGATGTACTACTGCTGGAGCTTAAGGTGCAGAGCACGCACAGTTGCAGATATTTCCTAAATTATAGAGCTATTCTGTGCTGTTTTTGTAGCCTCATATAGACTTTATCTACTTACCTTGCAGCTTAAAAGCATTTTTTAAGGCATGCCTGTAGCCTAATATTTGTAGGAGGGTTAAAGGTAAAACATGACATTTCTTTTAGAGTTTCTGAGAATTTACCTGAGCCGTTGCGTTGAACTTTCCACTTGGCTGGTTTCCTTGTGGTGATACACCCGATGTATGGATTAGTTTCCCTCATTCAGGTGATTTGCATACCTCCTGCTTCGAAGAGCCGGATTATGACAGGTATGGAGCAGAACGGTGGTTTATACCCGTCTTGCTCACTAGGGGAGCTTAAACTGAAATGTGAAGGGATAAAGGGCTTAGTTCTGCAAACACAGAGAAGAGCACTTAGCAAGCTGCAACAAGGAAAGTTCTGGTTAAATATTACGAAGAATGTTTTCACACGTGGCCTCTAAAACAACACAACATTCAGCAGTTTAATTCTTCCCTTCTCTGGAGTAACCGGTCTGTAGCAAACAGATAGTGAAAGAGAACTACAAAGAGAAGTAAAGAATTTACTTTGTAAAGGCACTGACTTCCTTGTCTGTGAATTTCTCCTAAAATTAGCTTTAATTTCTGTAGCCTGTCATTTGAACTGCAGTAGCTTGCTTTGGATGTTGAACTGAATTTATCTTGCTACACAGTGAGGTCACCATAAAATGTTTTTCTTTTGTTTTCCCCACTCTCAAGTGTACTTTAGATGGTTAAGTCAAAACAAACAAGAGAGAGCAGTGGAACCCTCAAAAGCAGAGATTGAAGATAACTCTTGAAGACTTTGATGACTTCTGCATTCCATGTTATCAGGCTTTAAAATCAAAATACTTCCCTTACCTCAGACCCACTTGGACTGGGAACCACAGTTGCCACGTTGAATGCAACACGGCTGAAAAGCTGCTCCGTGTTAATACATCATCATTTTGGCACAAGGACGTTGACGTGTCCTGGCTCCCACTCTTTTGCCCCTTATGTGGCATGTTTTCTGATTATAGTTTTCATCCATCTCGACCAAGTATCTGAAATGTTCTGAGAAAATAATTATGTGAATTAAGATCAGTACCCTCTACTTGGTGAAAAGAGGTGCTTCTCAAAGCAGTTAGTGCTCCTTAAAAAGGAGAAATTGCCTTGCACACTTAAAGCCAGCTTTGTTTTATGTGAGAGTGGATTCTTTTGCACCTCCTTTATCTACTCAGTGCTTTTACAATTCATCCCTCCCAGTACAAAACTGAAATATTCCATTTACATTACGAACTGCAACTTCATTGTGCAAACTCTCAGTCCCTGAACACGGTTATAAGTACTTTATCCTTCATCCCCCGATCAGTGCCCGGATTCTGAGTTTGGTTTTGTATTCTTTCCCTTGGAAAGGAAAAGCAGCTATTGCAGTTACCAAGAACATCTTTTCCCAAGACGTGTTCGTTCATGTCTAAATGAAACTAACGTGAAAGTGAATTCCGTAAAACCCATTTAAATGTAGGAACTTTACAAGCTTCCTCCTTTTATTGCAATGCAAAAACACCGACCGTTTGTTGTTGTTTTCATTTTTTAAAAATTTCTTTTAGAGTACTGTATTGTAACAAATTACACTTAAAAATCATTTAGTGTGAAATTGCAGATTAATCCCATAGGGATGGGGTTTTAGCACTCGTCTGGCCACTTGGGAGCGTACAGATGGTGAATCTGAGTTTTACAATAGGCACAATCACTGATTACATGCATGGATGTAACGGACAAAAAAGTCCTTCCTCACAGCTAAGGTAAGGGAAACACACTGGAGGTCCTAGTGCCTGGCTTGCTCATTTTAAAATGCCTTTGCTGCTAAAAAGTTCCTTGTCCAAGTTAGTTAGGTAAAGTGTGTCGTCAGAATCAGAAGCTTTGCTGGTAACCCAACTTTATTTTATTATTATTATTATTCTATTTTTGTTGATGCATTAAGATGTAGTTTTTGGAGGAGCATGATACTGAATAATTCTGAAGTTTAGAAAAAAAATGGAGATACAGCTGCTCTGCTTGCCACATTTACATGTGTCTTAAGTTTACTCCAAGGTGCTAAATAAAGCTATGCATTTGATAGGTAATATTTTCTGAGGCTGAGATCATCTCCCTGCTGAGCGGATGGGCCTGGGGCTTCTACATGCCACTGTAACACAGAATACAGAGCCATTATTATCTGCATTTTAAGAGCTGGCAAAATCACAAAACGAGTCCACTAGGAAACACAAACACTGACAATCTGTTCGTAATTTATCCACTTAAACCTAAGCATAGCGCAATTTTATCTTTGTGAGTGAATACAACAGTATTTTGCCTTGATACATATCTATGTGGGGACAAAACATTGTTTATAGACAGCATAATTGTGCAGTTATACACAATATTATGGAGCAAGGGTTGCGACGAGAGAATTCTGGTTGGCTGATGTGTTTTCCACCGCTTCAGATGTCCAACATAATGGCCTTTATCACAGCCTGTGAGCAAATTTTAACCCTCCAAATGTCATTAACAAGAGAGTAATCTCCGAGAAATGCAGCTTTCGTGCGTATCTACTTAGCCTCCAGCAAAATAGTTACTTTCAGTCATACAGGATATAATTAAAGACTATAGAAATGGGAAAAAGTCAGGTCTGGGGCTGAAACTGCTTCCTTGCACCATTCTATCACCTGTAGATATATTGTGGTGTGTGTGACAATTAGTACCAGTGTGTGTGGAAGGTAACATTGTCAGCACTTAGATATTTGATGAAAATATGTCAGTCTGAATTTTGAATGCCCGAATTTGTGAAGCTAAGCACTATGTAAGCATACGTGTTAATGCTTTTATTTTGCACTTTGGGGTCGAAAGTGTATATTTTTAACATCCACTATTTATTCAAACGTAAAAAGATCTCAACATGCAACTGGCTGATGTAGCTAGTTATTGAAAGACTATTCCAGCAGCAGAGAGAGCTGCAGACAAAATTGTCCATTTTGATCTCTTCATTGCTCTTTGGTAGACTATGGCTCATTTACAGCCAAAGAACAGTAGAGAGAATTATGTGTAGGTCTTGTTTATTTCCTCCCCATAGTCACGACCTTTTCTAAAGTAGTATTCCTGATAGTTTTCATCAAATCCCCATGGATTGCATTGCACAAATAATCACAATGAATGCTTTTATCTATACCTCTTCTCACATAAGGATTTTTCTTTGTACATGAAAAGACTGGAAAGAAGAAATATGGAAGTCTTTGCAGGTACCTGCTTTTCTGCAGTAAATACACAACTTTTTGTCACAGAAGCAATGAACATTAAGTTGAGCACTTAGGTCCATTGGGATCTTCTGTCTCTCAGTGGCTGTTTGCTGCCTCAGCTGGAGGCACAGCTCAATCTTCAGCCTCTGCAAGACTAAGTCACTTTCTACTTTCTTCGTCGCTTCTGCAAATGTTAAGTGAATATGTAGCTAGTTTTTCACACGTACTGTATTTCGTAAAAGCAAATTTACTTTTCTTTCAGTCATTCATGAATATTAGGTGTTTTCTGGGATTTCTGTGTATATTTGCACCAATATAACTTTCCAGGTGGAAGAATTCCACAGAAATCAACACTGATAATTCCTATAAGGTCAGTGAGGTTATGCATGTGAGATAAACATTACATATTCTGCTAAGGATCTAAGACTAAAAATGTAAGATCCCTGCTCTTAATAAGGCCATCACCAAATTAACATAATCAAGAAGAAGTCAGTTCTATTATAACAGCTTCTCTGGCAGGTGTCCCGCTACCTCAACATCTCTGTTCTAAACAAAATCACAATTTAGATGAGTGTTATTCCGTGTTTATGTGACATGGGAATCTAATTAAGCCATTTCTGCATCTTCCTTGACCATAACTTTAAATTTCCAGTAATTACAAGACACTATAGCACAGATACGCTGTTTCATCAGATTTTAGGCTACGGGACTTAAAACTAACATTTTCAAAAGCATTTCATGGTTTGAAAGAATGGTCAATTAACCTTCAGTTTCCTGTGGGGAACCCTGCAAAGAACTGTCAACAGTTCAGTTTAGAGAGATTTGTCCAGTGACCTACAAGGCCACGAAGTTCACGAATGCATGTAACAGTGTCATCATAGATTTGTTTCCTGGGTTACTATCACAAGAGAATAAACCAAGTGTTTGGCAGCTTCTGCTACAGTACATAGGTGACCAAATGGATGATGGGGAGTGCCCCAGTGCTACGATGCGCTCCAGTGTAGCCTATTTGAAACAAGACCAACTCAGCAGGAAAAAAAAGAAAACCTCCGGTATCTTCAAGATGAATTATGTGTCTCCTTCTCTTTCCTCTGTCATGTTTTTGTGGTTTTTTTTGTTTTTTTTTAAAGATGGGGCCAGGGGGAATTCATCGACTGCCTGCTGAGTTTCTTTGTATTTCAGAACCTCTTCAAATGCCATTGTAAGATAAACGTTTGGTCATTCTAGTGGTGACAGTCTTCAGCTTTAAGTGATGGCAACATCTCACTTTTTATCCCAAATTAAGGGCAATTCTGTGGAGCAATGGAAATCGATTCTGAAGATGCACCTGCTGAAGAAAGTTGGGCACACTGAGCTCTGTAAGATTATAGCATCAAGCTACAATGGGCTGATTTTAGTGTGAAACTGAAAACAAACCAAGGGTCCAGTCCAGGCTGCTGAAGTCAAAAGAATGTCTGGTTTCACAAGGGAGGCAGAATTAATCACATATAAAATTAACCTTTATGTAGGATGTAATGCATGTGAAATCTAGCAGGTGGCACTTGGCTTTGCTTGACTTCAGTGCTATATAAACATGTAGCACTGTTTTGCAACCACAGGGAGAAGTGATTTCCTTTTCTCTCACTCAGCATCAGAATGCTATGCCTGGCCAGCTTGCCAAGTGGAAGGTTGATGCACTCATTCTTGCCCTTGCTAGTTGCCAGTCTCATGGATTATTTCCTTTGCGTGACTTTAAAAACATGTATTCTTCTGTGTATCTGATTTTAGAAAAAGAAGCAGCTCTCCATTGTGGCACTGTGCCACTGGGTGAAATGAAAATCATTCAGAGTCACGTGAACGTGGAGTTCTGATATTAAATCTGCTTTTCCCAGCTTCTGTCATTTTGTCACACTCGTAGCACTGGCACATCTAGCACTGTCAGGGTTGTTGCTTCCTGACTATAGATGCCTTCAGTAAATTTGAAAACACTTTAAGAAAAGTGAAAGTTGAATATAAGAAGTAATCAGAAGGATTTGCTTCAGCGTTGTTTCGTGTATAGATGTGTATCTTTGATTAAGGTTTTATTCATTTTGGTGTGCACCATCGTGTGAAGCCGTTTGGTTTATCACACAGGGCTCAGATTAGAACACCCTGTTGGATTTTAACCGTTAATATAGAAATGTGATCAAAATTTAACTACTGTAAATTGCAAAATACACTAAGACATTTCATAGTGTTTGCAGAATGTCTTTTAGTGCATAATATTTGGGTTTCGTTATCTTCATTTGAGGTGAAGGTTTAAAAAAAGAAACCTAATCCAAATGCTATTTCTCATCATCATTTTCACTTCCTCATTGTTTCCTGTGAATATTGAGTGCAGATGCTCTGAGAGCTTGGATTTGTTCTTTCTCATTGGTTTTATGTTCTCTGTGGGAAAAGCAGTTTTGAAGAATTTGAAGAAAATGTGCAAAATATATGGGTCTAAACTGGTTGTTGGGCAATACATCTCTTTTCTTAACACTGTCATTGACCATGTGTGTAACCTTGCACAGATTTCCACATTTTCTGTATGGCTTTGCTAATTAAGGTAGTAACTCGTTATTTCAGCATGTGCTGAATGCCAGGCCTTGGACTGAGTTTGACATCCAAGTCAGGAACAACAAAACTAGAAACAAATTTACTGCACGGTGTTGAAAATGTAAATTTCACTTCCTCAAGAATTTGTTATTTGGAATTAATCACTGAAATGACTGATGGGATGAGTTCTGCAAAATAAAAATAGATAGTAGCATAATGTGGTGAGCTGTGGCTTGGTTAATTCTTCTGCAAAACCGGCAATGTCTGTTGTTGCTGTGCTAGGTCTCCATTAGCTTTTTATAAGATTTTCAGAGACTTTGATAGAAGGGGTTGTAGAAATGCAAAAATATCATCATAATGTGCTGCTGTAATGAAGGAAAAATATACTACATTTCCTTACAGAAAAAAGATGTAATTAGGTGAATTCAACTTGGCTTTCTTCCACAAATCCTAATCATTACACTTAAGAAAAGTGAGAATCACAAGATGAGATCAAGAAAGAGAGAGATGAAAATGTCAGAGAATTTACCTCTTGGCATTGACCAAAGTCATAAAGCTCAACTGAGAATGAAGCTAACAAAACATTTGATTCTTCCAGCTGAGAGGTACAACAGTAAGCATGGGGAGCAATGCTTTCTGTGGGTTAGAAATGCATATATACATACAGACCTATATGTACACATGTATATGTATAATATATGTACTGATGTGAAGTGTTGCCTGTGGAAGATGAACCGCTTCCTGAGGTATCTCTGTTCTCATACTCACAAATTCCCAACAGAGACACAGCTGTGCCTCCTAGCAGTTTTTGTGCTGAGTGCAGGTGACACAGACTGCCACAATTAACAGAATCCTCCAGAATCTCAGTACTTCTGTTTTCCCATGTGCTGTATGACATGAGCTGGGCATACTTCAGACTCTAGTAAACACGTACTTTTGTTTCTAAGACTATATCATTACTAAGGATGGTCATTGAAATCTATCCCCAGTCATTCCAGATGTTATTCGAATGTAGGTAGCCATGACGCAGGTTCCAAAGATTCACCTGTCTGTGTTAATTCCCATCTAGTATAGCCATTGAGAAGTATGGACCAAGCCAAGGAGGTTGTCACCCATAGCCAGTGCATTCAACCAAGAGAAGACAATGGGAGAAGGGAACAAAACTTTGTGGTGGCAGTAACACTGTGCTGTATTTTAGCGATGTGTTTGTGGTGTTCTGTTGTGGCCGTAGAGAGTCCTTTCTCGAGGTTCTTAGCATACAAGGAGGGAATGATGAAGAAAAATAACAGCTCTGATTATAAATTGGCACATTCTTTCAGCACAAAGAGTAAGTCGTGTTGTGGGGAAGCTCAAATGCTCGACCCTTCTTTCTTTCTTCGGGAGTCCCAGAGAACAGATTTAAAATGCAAAGCATGACTTTGCAGGCCCGTATGTGTAAGGGGGAGGGGAACAGAGGGTAAAATGCCATCGGCAGCACGTTGCATGAGCATCGTTAGACATTGAGAAAGATATCATTAGATTAAAAAAGTGTCTTCACAGAGAAACAAAAGGCGAGCCAAGGCACAGCACGTCAGCATTGCCCAACACGAACTTCAGAGTCATTGCTGTTGACAATGGATGCACAGGCAAGCTTTGCCTCGGAGAGGTTACGGATTCCAGGCAGGGTACAAGTGGTGCTAACAGACATTGGCTGTCATTCTAGCCGAATAAACAGCCAACAGTGCTCCACATCTCCCTCTCAGTTCAAGATTAATTACTCATCTAAAATGACAGCTACTGTCTAGTGCCTAAAAGTTGTCACGAGCCATATCATCCATTCATGTTTCCTCAAGGACACATGTCTTCATTCCTCACAGGCGTGTTTCTGAATTTGCCTGACTGTTCAATTACATCTTTGAAAGTGCTTAGCAGAAGCTGACAAGTTTTTCCTATGTTTGTTGCTGAGGCTGAAGAGGAAGTAATCTGCTCATCATAAGTAACATCTACCAAGACAGCTGGGCTTCCTAATACATCCAAATATTCTTTCCTGGTTTTAGTTTTTATAATACTAAAGAAAAATAAATCCTTTGCCATTTTAGTAAAATATTTGGAGCATCACATTAGAAAAATATTGATCCTCTTGCACTCTTAAATAAGTCGGGCACTTATTTTTCTAGTTTTTCTTTCATCTCGTCAGTTTTAGCCTTTCTGTGGTACATATTTTGTGGTTTAAAATGGGCAGCTTAATGATTAGATGAATTGCAATATGTGCACATTTAACAGAAAAAGAGAATCTATTGGGGTTATTCATGTGCTTTTGGATTTGATTTACTTCCTACTTCCTTATTTAATAACTAGGTTCCTTAAGACTCCTTAAGCTTGAGTGACCCATGTTTTGTTGCCAGGTCTATTCCAATGACCCCTGCCAAGACCCCTGCCCTAGTTCGTCTATCAGACAAAAATGAATCTATTCCAGGAACTATCAGTTCCCATTATCTCTAATTGAGCCTGACAGTTGGAGACAGGCCTCATTATTTTTAATTGGGCCCTATAGTTCTAGAGTTAAATTAAACACAATTTAATGCAGATAGCTCATATACATTGGTATGGCAGAGTCAAATGGTATTTTAAGTTTAATGAAACAACAGTTTTTTATTCCAGGCTTCACTTTCACATAATTCTATTGCTTTGAGCTTTGCATTAGATAAAACTTGTCTACTGCACGATGATATATACATACATTAGAATCTGTCCGGATAATGCACCTGTTGTACCTTAATGCTACATATACTTCTACATGGAACCTGAAAATAGAGGCATGAGGGGCTGATGAAGAATTCCTCATTCTCCTACAAACTCAGCCCTGTTGTAAACAGATTTGTCACTGCTCATGCAGATACAAGAGACTCCTAAGCATTTTCCCCAAACTCCACACTGCAAATTTTATTTAGAACTTTAAAATGAAGTTATCCGTGTATCCCTGAACAAAGGCATTTTTACCACATTGTAACAGAGCATCTCTTCCCTTTTTATCATAAAACCAGCATTTTTGTCATTATCAAGCGGCATTTTTCTGTAAAGACAACCCCTGAATAAAGAAGGAATTTAACCATTTTGTTACACAGATGCGTGTTACTTTAGATATTACCAGTGATCACATACTGAATTTTCATTAGAAAGGAACATGCCAGTCCATACTGAAGAAGGCATCAGTCTCACAATCCTTGCTCTAGCAGTCCTAAGTCATACAAGTTTGTAAAAAGTCCTTCTCTCTGCTCTTTCTTTGCAGCATACAGTGAGTCGATAGCGGGCAGCAAGAAAACATCAATTTTTATTGAATCTTTGGCTTTGCCAGAATACTTCATTCAAGCAACTAATACATCAGCAATACTCCCCTTTGGCTTAATGACTGTGGAACCAAGTTTCCTAATTACAGAAAACTTTGATTAAATGCTGGATTTTCCTTTAAACAGGAGAGGCTAATGGATACTTCTTTCGAAGTATATTTCCTTGAATATATTTGCATTTGCTTTAGCTTCCTCTTCAGGTTTGCCTGAAGGATAAATAAACTACACAACTGCTCTAAAGGGATGTGACAAACAGAATCAAACTGAACTTTTTTTTTTTTCTTTTTTAAATGTGTAAATTTGGTAATCCAAGACAAGTATCCTGTTTGGAACACCAGTCAATAGACTTCTGAAGAGCTCAGGCAGTTTGCATGTAACAATTATATATTATGTGTTTAATTAACAGATACTTAGTCATGGAAATTTTGTCACCAGTTTATAGGCTGAGTTTGTCCTAGAGAAGAAGAGCCAGGATTACCCAATATTTATAGAGTGACCGCAGCTTTCTAACTGCTCTCCTTGGCTTGTGTATAGGCATCCATCTGAGACTCAAATGTCAATTATGCCTTCTCTTGACTGCCTGTAGAGTTTCTTCTGAAGCATGTTACACTTGCAGAATAAGCTAACATCTGAATAAGCTTTTTTTTTTTTTTGTCTATGATTCTGAACAGAAACTCTAGCTCTTTTTCCATGCTCAGCTTTTTTTGTAACAAAGGTGCCATCACAGATGAAAGGTCTGCTCTACCTTAATTCCCCCTATAGAATGAAGCTCCTTTCTGGGAGATGCCATTTGACTTTTTTTTTTTCCCTGTTTATTTTGTATGCAAGGATGCACATTACATTTTAGAACAACAGCAGGGAATATTTTCTGTGCTGAAAGCCTGATAGGAAATGCAGGTATCCCTGGTGGGAGGACATAGTGTCACATACCTCTCCCACATGCAGCTTCTCCAGTGCATTCTGAAACCACAGCACACAGTGTGCCCTAATGCCCATCAGCCTCATCTGGCTTCATGCCACATAAGGGGAAAATTGGCTGAGATGGCAAGAAACTGTGGTACAGGTGAGAGAGGTGGAGATATTTAACAGGGAGAGACCACTGCTAGGGAGAGGAGGGGAACAGTCAGACCAGAAACCTGCAGGACATAAGGCACTGATAGCATTCAGGCCGTAGGGCAGAAGTTCCCTTTCCCTTTTAGTAGATGGATGTGGTGGTTGCATATATTTCCTCTCCAAAATACTTTTAATTCAAGTAAAAACAGTTACAGAAAATAGTACTTTTTTTTTCTTCCAAACAGTTACTTGGAAGTATATCTGATAGGATCTCTGGAATTAATTTTTTATGCCCACATTCAATGTGCACATGCTACTTTAGACATAGCTAAATGCATGAGCTTCTCAGCTCCTCTACTCATTAGGTATTTTTGTTAGCTTTAGCTTGGCCAGCAAAAAAACCCTCTTTTCCTAGCACTGCAGGAGGTCCCTGCTGTGACAGGCTAAAATACCAAAAGATACAAGGGGTCTGTCATATGCTGTTGTCCTTTTGATTGAACTTGGAGAGAAAAGGCTTTTGTATAGTTAGTGGCCAGTTAGCCAGCACACTCCTAATATTATAGGCACAGATTTAGTGACCTGCATGAGAAGTGAGTTTGAAATAGATTTATTACAGCTTTACGTGCCCTTAGAAGCCCTCTATCTATCTTCGGCATGTTTTAAAGGCTTTCTTACATGTTAGCATTTGAGCATTGCACAACAGTTTGCATGTGAATGTTCACAGCAACCATGCAAGGAAGAGGAAGCACTGTTAGTTGTGTTTTACAGATGTGAAAGTGAAGTTTTCAGGGTGTGTTTATGTGATCTATGTAGTGTAATGCTGTGGGAAGACTGAGATGAAGTAGACCTAAGGTCTACTAGCTCAGGTCCTGGAAAGCAGGCTAGTTTCTGGGTTTGTTTGTTTTAAAACATGTTTGCTTTGTACTGCATTATCATCTGCACAGACTGCATTTTCTTGTAAATGCACAACAGAGGCTTGTGGCTGAGCAGAGCTGCGTGCAGGCCTCACAAACCCTGAACTCCTCTATCAGTCCGCTTTCTGTGCAGTCATAAGCTCCACAGGTTGGCAAGTTACAGATGCATTTATTAAATAATAATAAATTGATTTATAGTTCCCAGTTATAATTGGGTCTGCTTCCAATGACAAGAGACACCATCCCAGGGGGCACCTTGACCCCTTCTGATTGCTTCATGTGCCACCCCCCCGGTTGCTAACAGAACAAAGCTAAAAAAAATTACTTGCGTATTTGTTGAACTAATTATCTTGTGCATGTTTCAGCACTCCAATCAACCCACAGCATCACTTATTTGGTAATTTTTTTGCCTATGTGAGGGCCTGCACTGGTTGAGGCCTTGTGCCCAGCTGAGGCCCTGCAATGGCTCTGTGGGTGTATGTAGATGGCACACCCTCTGCTCAGCAGTGCTGAGGCTGCTTGCTGGGCCTTGCATGCAACGTGAAAATAACGTGTTTGAATCTTATTTGACAGAAGAGCCTTGCATCTTGAAATGCTTGATCTCCTGTGATGGTACGACTGCTGTCATCATGCAGCGCAGAGAGGTTTTGAGATCACACAGAGAGCGCAGGTTTCAGTTTTGCTCTGTATTACTGGGATCAAATTATCTCCCGTTTCCTCTGTTGGGTTTTTGTTGTTGTTTTACTGCTTTGTTTGTTTCCTCCCAGCTGGCTTGGGAACAAATGAGGGTTATAAACAAAACACACTGAGGATTTTAATTTAGCTCATCAAAAAAAAACCAAACTCTTTTCAAATGTTAAAGCTGGGGCTGAAAGAGAGGACTGAGTGCTGGTTGGAAAGGCCAGGACATCTTTCTCAGTGCCCAACAATGATTTTTGACAGAACAGTAGAGCAGACCTATTTATTACTTGTGATGTTCAGAGTTAATAAGTTCAGGAGTGAATAATTGATAACAATTTTAAAACAAGCAAGAAATCAATTAAAAATGAACAAGAGGAGGCTGGGCATGTGGTAAAGAGTTTCTCTTTCCCATTTGATTTGACTGCAAACAATCCTAGATCTGGTCACTGAAGACAACTGGCAATGAAATGGGTGTGCGAAAGAAGAGGAAACCAGATATTATGTTACTTAAAAGTCATTCATCATGTCACAGGAAGGCAGGAATCTGAACTCCTGAAATAAATAATCACTAAAGGTGATCTGTCTGCACAAAGGTACTGTAGCATGAAGCCACGTCTGACTGCTAAAATATTCCTCTGTAATGAGGCCAGTTACCCAGGTGCAGTGTGGCTGAGGAGGAGCAGATCGTGTTGAATGGTTTCTTGTGTGAGACACCTCCACGAGCCATCTGTAGAAATGGACCCATTGATCCATGGTGCAAAGCGGAACACAGTATAACATTCTCATCTCTATTTTTACCCACATGAATGCTGAAGTGATGCAGAATTCTGGGTTAAATGCTCAAGACTGAGTAGCAAAAAAAATGCTTTCTTCCTACTGATGTGCCTCCTTTTGTATCTACCCATCATAGCACGCCGATTCCAAGAAAAATTGTCATTTTGCATTTGTCAGCAGAGAGCTATATTTCCTTCTGTCCTTTAATTCCACGTTTGCTTTATCCTCCTCTGTGTGAAGCAGTTCTTCAGCATTCCTCACTGAGGATGGATGGCTTGAAAAGGTCCTTTTGGTTTTAGGGCTGGTGGCAACTCCAAAGTTGTAACTGTCTGAAAGAGTTACAATGCTTTGTTGGTGGTCAGGGTAACAGCACCACTGCACATTAAAATAACTGCAGTTTATTTTACCAAAAATATACGGCCTTGTCTGTATAGGCAGGGGCACTGGGATGAGGATGGGCACAAAAGCTTTGGTCAGCAGATAAGTGATTGCAAGGCCTCAGTAGTTGCAGGCATTTGCCTCCAAGAGTTTGGCTGAGCATGAGCATGCTTTCTTTTTCCACCGCTTAAAACATTCAGTGATACCCTCAAGTTCACTCGAGGATTCATAAACTAATGAATTTTCCTCAGTGTTTTCTACACTGAAGTCAATAAAACAAGTTCCTATGCTTGTCATCTACGTACTGTACTGCCATACTACTACGTTCATTTTTTAATTTTCCTTTCCTGGAATGTGCTCAAAGTTCTAAACAGAGTGGCTTCACAGTATTTGTTATTATTTTCTGCAATGCAGATGTATACAGAAGTTCCAGCATTCAGTCAGGACTGCTGGCATTGCTTTTGCTGCTGCTTAGTTTCCTGATGTTTTTACTCATAGTTCCTTGCTCTACATATCAATGCTGCTGCTTTGTTGTGGGAGCATGGACGCCACGTAAGGGTGCACATGCCCTTTAGATGCCCCACATTCTATGTAATGGAGAATGGGCTGGGTAAACCTGAAAAAAAAAAAGAGTAATGTTCTCTCTTTCTCTCTATTTAAGCAGATGTAGAAATCAGTAGAAGCTCACAGTCTGATTTTTCATCAGTTTGTGGGACTGAGTGTGAGGACAGCACTGCAAGGATGCCAACAGAAGTAGGAGTGCTTTTCTTTAGGATCTGGTTGCAACATCAGGATCCTGCAGAAAAAAAAAGAAAGAAGGGAAAAAGAAAAGAAGAAGAAAATACGTGAATGTGAGTGTCAAGTACTCATTTTTTATAGCATTGTTTTGATTCTGTTTTATTTAGGGTAAGTGTGCCCTGTCACAGGGAACTGCACATTATACAGTGGGGTTAAAGATCATAGATGCTGCAGTAATGCAGGAAAGTTAGAAAAATAGTCATTCTGAGTTGGAATGACATTAAAGATGAATGTGTAGTCTTAGCATCTGCTCCTCCTTTGTGGGATATCTGCACTTTTAATTTTTAAGCACGTCTTAGCCTCAACCTGGGAAAAGAGATACTATAACAAGGGAATATACATTATTAACCTTAGAGCTTCCAGCTTAGGCAGCTCCTACAGCCTCTGACCTCCAGGGCTCTCAACAAGCAGGTGAGCACCCACCACCCAGTCTGCAATGTCCTGGTTTGGTCTGACTCCAGTTTTAATACAGCACATAGATGCAGTCACTTATTTTGGTAGCTTGTAATTAGCATAAAACACTTATACCACCTAATCAAAGATCACCGGAGTCTGCAATGTAATCTCAAGGAAGATACAGTTTCTAGTTCTTATCTTGGAAAAGTGGCCATGATGCGTATGCAAGTGCCATAGGACAAAGTCCCTGACTCACACTGTAAATTATTGATGGTATTCTGTTCAGGTGAGAACATAGCCTCCTACCTGGCTGCACAGTGTGACGAAGGACCATAAACAAGTTCAAAGCACCTTTTGAATGGTTTAGCTGGAATAATTGTTATCAGCTGACTAACAGCATTCAAGATGGATACCCAGGTAACTTTAACTATTAGTGGCTGTAGCAATAGATGTATTAGCAGCTAGAGATGTACTTCCAATTTCTATTAACTGCATTAGGAAGTATTTGAGAAGTGCATTTCCATAGGTTAGGTGGTGGTATAATGACTTTGAAATAATATTTTTATAAAGCACACAACTGATATAATTCAATCAAAAAATATCTAGACTCGTTTAAAAAACTCTGCGGTACAAAATTGCATTTATCTTGGACAATGCGCCTCCAACAGTGAGAACTACATGTAGCCTGTATATTTATCAATGTGCATTTTCCCTCTCTACTGAGTAATTTAATTTGGTGGACTTTGGCAAGGAAATTTGTTGGAAGCTGTGACTGAGTGACATCTCACTTGCATGCTAATGAGGTCTTGACAGAGGTGGTGACAGATGGAACTCCAGGTTCAAACCACTTGCTTTTTTTTTCCAGCAGGATGTTAACAGTCAAAGGTTCCTAACAGCTCTTGCAGTGAAGATGCATCTTCTAGGTGTCTGCTTATGACATTCTCTTGCCATAGATTGTAGCAAAGCTTCCAGGGAAAGCTCTGTAAGACCTCCGTAGATGTCTTGCATCGTTAACACGGACTGTTTTCTTAAATAGTCCATTTTAGTCTTTCTGAATGCTTCAAAGGCTCTGAAGCTGGCCTGTTCCAACGGTGGTCACAGACTTGCCGTGGCACTGTGTGCCTCCAGCAGCTTCCATCAGACCTCATCACAGGACCTGTAGAACGGACCTACACATAGCCTGGATGTGCTCTATCTAGAGCATGTAGACGAATGAATGGCCCTGAGAAATTCTTGTGGTCTACCGGGCCAGCATTGCACTTATAGAATGAAAGAATCACAGAATGGCTTGGGTTGGAAGGGACCCTGGAAGGCTGGGTCGGAAGGGCTAAGCAGTTGGCCCTGCAAGTACCAAAAGACAGAGCCCAGTGCTGAAGCCAAGGAGAAGTAAGCAAATTATTCCCAAATAAAAGGGAACAGAAGCAGAGCGTAACGGAGCATTAAGCTGCATGTTCCGAGTCAGAGAGAGAAATACAGTAACCAAAGCAAGACAGAGGATTTAATTTTTAATTAGCCGTAATTAATTCCTTCCACATCTTATGTCTGTTGAGAACACAGAGCAAAAGGAAGTAATATCAGTTTGGCTTTGATGTGTCTTAGTACCATTCAGAGAGGGAGATAGAGGGGTGTGTTTGTGTCAGTTGGGGCACTGAGTGCTGAACTCAGAGATGATGGGGATGTCCAGCTGTGGTATCATCCTGCTAAATCTATTGGAGCTTTGCTTAGCGCAGCACTGGAAGCTTTTTACTTTGCATGGGATTGTCACTGTTGCTACTGCATAAATAGATACTGGCTAAATGAGAGACAGCCGAGCCCTCAGCACTGCTGATGGGCTTGTACTTAAGAGTAAAAGTGAGAGTAGTCCATGGAGTGTGATAGGTTCCTTGCTGTGGGGCTTCAAAATGTTATAGGAATGAGGGAGTTTCTTTTTAACAGTAGTTGTAGAGGGCTTGAAAATAATTCCTACCCAGGGGAAAATAATAATAAAATATATCCATATAAAATTAAATTTTGAAAAGTCTTATCTTTCCCAGTTACTGTATAATTGCTGGACAGATGCAGGCTTATGAACAGCTTTTAGGAGCAGGAGTCTTTTGCAGCTGATGTGAGAGTTCTCCTTTCCACCATTGTACTCCTTGCCAGATATTTGACATAAATTGCAGTTACCAGACCAAAAACACGCTCCGAAGAAAAATCATTTTCCCATGTCAGACAGCCCCGTGCCTCTTTGTGGGCCCTGCTGGTGTGAAACCAGCCTGTTCTCTATTCACCCTCCCAAACACACAGCCAAGACCTGCATTTCTCATTCCAAAACACCCAGAGCAGAATATCCTGCTCCTTTTTCCCAGTTTCTCCTTCTGAAGGTCCGCTTTAAAGGCTGTGAAATTAGCGCAGTAATCCCAATATACCCATGAGCGGTTCCTTGGGCGATGTGCTCCGTGCGTCCCCATCACATATCTCACCAACTCGTGAGCCCCGGTGCTGTGACACAGCTCTGGTGTCCCCAAGCCCTGCTGGCATGTCACATGCAACTTATCCCTGGAGCAGCTCCTTAACGGGCTGCAAACCACCAGGGACACGAGCAACATCTTCCTATCTGATAAGCATTTATCTTTGGGTTTGCAGAGCTGCTGCGAGGTGTGGAGGAATTTCTCCTGCTTAGAACCAAGCTTTCCTCCTGTGCTCTGCCTGGGGCTCTTTGGGTACTCTGCTCCAGGCCGGGGGGAGGGGATGTGGCCACCTGCCGTGGAAATGGAGATTTTACAAACAGAATGAAAAGCGAGACAAAGGCGACATTATCTGCCATGCGAGCTGTTGGGGACCGAACAGCAACTTGCATATGGTTCAAGTTTGGCACAGCCTTTATTTTTATCCTCAGACAGGACTCCCTATCTGGTTATTTACTGTATTAATGACAAGAGACAGAATTACAGCAAGTGGGCTGAGCGCATTCATTACTGTGATAATTGTTGCTCCATACGAAGCAGGGACAGGCAGGCACTGTACAGAGCCCCGGGTCTGAGCATGCCGATGGCTGCGGGTGGAACACCAGGGCAGATCTTATTTTCAAGACAGCCAAGAACGTGGACTTCAGTAGTAACACCTGATTCCAACAAATGTGCAAATCTAAGAATTTCATACTGTTTTCTAAGATGCAATGTAATAAAATACAAAAGCATCTGCTGATGTATTGGTCTCCTATTTGTTAGCCTGCAATTACATTACCATCTAACTCGTGAAAGCAGTTAGTCATGCCATTTGAGGAGAATTTATTTTTTAAAATTCAAATATTAAACACAAAAATCTGCTTGTAGCAAACCAAGTTCTGTATATTCTGTATATACCTATATATAGGAGAAGGGGACATGGCTTCAAACTAAAAGAGGGGAAATTTAGACTGGATATAAAGAAGCTTTTACACTGAGGGCAGTGAGGCACTGGCACAGGTTGCCCAGAGAGGTGGTGGTGCCCCATCCCTGCAGACACCCAAGGTCAGGGCACGGGGCTCTGAGCACTGATGGAGCTGTGGGTGTCCCTGTGCACTGCAGGCAGTGGGACCTGGTGGCCTTTGGGTGTCCCTTCTGACTCAAACCATTCTATGATTCTTTCTTCTCTTACCCCTGTTTAGCACAAATAATTCCAATATACATTAGATTACTTCTTTCATATTGCACTTCCTTCTTAAATATTGCTAGTTTATTAAAACAAAACCTTTCTTCTTTTCTATGGGAGGAAAAAGGAATAGATTTTACTCCAGCTGCACCACAGCAGTCATTTCGTTAAGGATCACAGCTGAGGTGGTATTACCATTTCGTTGCTGCTTTAAAACTTTCCTCTCCCTGTACTTAGTACACCTGTTTTAGCAGGTTTTCCCTTTTGCAGATGATTACGTTTCCCTTTGTCAGCCTTTTAACCATAGGATTTGCAGCTGAGTCACTTCTCTCTCCATCCTCTACTGCTGTAGCAGTGTGTAATGCAGTTAGAGAGTAATTTTCTGTTTCAGAAAGTGGAGGTTGATTTGTTCCTTTTCTGCTTGGCTTGTTTTAGGCCATGTCTTGTGGCAATGTGGAAGAAGTAAGAGTAAGTCCTGAGCTCTTTGTAAGCTTTTATGCAAGTATGTGCTCCAGCTAAGTTAGAAGGGACTGCTCTGTTAGCAGCCTGGGTGCCTGGTTGGCATTGTATGGGGAATAATGACTTTCCTCCTGCTTGAAGGAAGAGAAGGAGAACTGTATCTGAGGTTATTTAGGGTGAGTGGTGTGGCCAAGGAGGAGGGAAGGAGCTAACTATCACCTACTTGGAAGTAGGAGAGCAGAGGGTGTTTTTGTGGTCAGTGAAGAAGAGGGCCTGGAGAAGTGGTGAGTGGTTCTGCTTTGTACCCAGCATGGAGCGAAAGTTACTTAGACCTCTATGTTCCTCTAGTGATCCTTCCTTCTCCTCTGTCCCCATCCTGGTGACAAGTGAACAGCAGTGCTGTCACTTGCTCCCACATGTTCTCTTAGCTCCTGTGACCAGACTCGTCCTATCAGCAAAGCATTTTCGTGCTTGACTATTGCATTGAAATGCTTGTTAGCTAAGTGCTTTGTGGTGGTCCAGGAAAGCTAAACCGACAAGGGAAGTTGGATAAAGATGTTTGCTGGGTTGACTTTGAGGGAGGCTTGCTGTTTATTCCCAAGAACGTTCCCTTGCTGTGTTGTGGTTGCCTCTCTAGGCTCTGCTGAAACAGCGTATTTGCCAATAAACTTGCAGCTAGAGAATGAGGCTGAGCTCACGGCCTTTTCAAGTAAACCCTCTGAGCTCTCCCTGCCTGCATCCAAGACTGCAGCCTTGGCATCTGGTGCTTCTTCAAGCCTGACAAGCCAGGCCTAGCGTAAGCACATGCTGTAAATTAACATGAGCGTGTGGGTGACCTTTGCTGTAATTCATGTGGACTGGATCTTGCACTGCAGCCTGTGCAGGTGACCGGTTTGCAGCATTTGCCAGAGGAACCCCTGATTTTTCTGGGCTCCAGTGCAGAGGTAATGGCTTTTACTATGGGGCTTAGGCACTAGCACTGATTACCGGGGAGGTGGGGATGCCCTGTCCTTGGAGGCATTCAAGGTCAGGCTGGATGGGGCTCTGATCACCTGATGGAGGTGTGGGTGTCCCTGTGCATTGCAGGGGGGTTATACTAGATGACCTTTAACTGTTCATTCCAACTCAGTTCTATGGTTCTGGGCTCTGATGCAGAGATAATGGCTTTTACTATGGGGCCTTGTGCTGAAATCTTGGTTTGGATTTGTTGCCCCAGGTATTGCCCAGCTAGTTTGCTTCCAGTTTCTACACCTATTGAGAGATGCAATCATGCAGGCCAACCTTTCCTTGCTTTCTGATGTGCAAAGTGTTCTACCCTCGGGATTTGTGTTGGTGTATTGGGGTGAACTGGCTGAACTTCTGCTGAACACAAACTGAGCTGATAAAGGGAAGTGATCATTCCTCGCAGGTTTGTAGTGGTTTTGCCAGTTAAAAGGTTATGCCCTGTAAGTCAAGTACTCTTAATGCACTGGTGCCTGCTGACGGTGCTTCAACGTGGGAGCACTGGAAGCTCAGAGGTGGGCTGGGAATTTTGGGAAGCACTGCTTTCACCAACCTGGCTCGGAGGAGCAGGACTACTGGCCCTAACCCAAAATGTGAGCTGCTCATATGAACCCGACAGGCAATTGTTTTATTAAAGCAGACGCGCTGAATGGGACTCTCTTTAATGATATTCTTTACCTGTCTCATTGTGTTAAAGTGGGGAAAGGATGGGGCCGGGGGGGGGGTTGAGGAGCACACAGCTCGAGGAGGGCGAGCGGTGGCAGGTGGGACCGAGCACCAGGAGCAGCTCGGCGCGTTGAGCTGCCCGGCTTAGCCCATGTAGACCGCATAACAAGAAAGAGTTGCTAAGAACAAATCTCTATTGTTCGCTGTCATCTTTAAATGAGTGTCAAAGTAGGCAGGGGGGCTTTGACCGTTAACCGCACAATTTAGCCTGCCCGTTGTGTCCAGCAGCCCCCACCTCCTTGGAGTTTCTCAGATTAGAAAAGAAGGCCTCAGTCCCTTATAAATGGGCCAACTCTTCTCCTTTGTGTGCAGACTGCCCAGTGTGAAATCTGCAGTGACGTTAAATGTTTTCTAATGAATAATTACTGAAAGGAAATGGAGGAATATATGTGTAATGGATTGTAGCGCATTAAAATGTTTTATTTTGCGCACAAAAATGTTGTCCTTCACAAGCACCACGATTGTTTCAGAGAGCCTTTTGTGGGGGCTTGATTCTCAATGGATTATCTGTGAGCTCTTACATTTCGAATAGAAATCAAAAGGGTCCTTTGGCAAACTAATGTTTTTCAAAATGGCAGCCATGAAGCCCATTTAGTATTTAAAGTTTGGGTTTTAAAGAAATGTTTGAACTCTAGAGATTTTCTCACTTTTTTTCTCTCTTTTGATTTATGAAAGTGAAGTAGTTCACCTCGACCTCTCTTCTATTGAGAAAGACAGACAGTCACCCTTTAACAAGTCTATAGTGGGCTATTCCCTGGATACAGACAAGAGGCCTTAAGAATTGTTGGCGTTTCCCTAGGCTGTTGATTAACCTTAAAACCCTCTTATTCTGTATTCTTTTGAAAAAAAATTAGGTTACAATGTGTAAATTTTTCCACAGTATAATTGTATTTATGAATTCTGCTGCCTTGGGACATCCCAAGCTACTGTATGTGCTTCTGAAGTGCTGCCTTACAGACCCGAGACATCGCTCTTTGGCATTGCTGCCGTGTTCCCAAGTACAGTCGGTGTGCAGTGCTTTGGTTTCTGTATAAATGTGGTAGAGGTTTCCAGAGACACAGGGGCTGGTCTCACTGAAACACCAAAAAAAAGAAAGTCTTTTTTTCTGCTGCAGTCATACAGATGTAGCATGGTTACTTGGTGCGCATCTGATCTGCTTCTCTTGGTTTTATGTGCATTTCAGGTTTATCTGAAAATTAGTCTGAACAGATTAATTCTTACGAGCCACACCAGAGCCTCTACAGCAGGAGGAAAGCGTTTCCCCGGGCTTGCCATTATTCTGGTGCAGTAACGCATCGCCCCAAGTCCCATTGCCAAGCATGCAGCAGTACCTCCTCCGTGATGGCTGCAGACTCCAAATGCCCCTTGAGGAGGGCAGGGAGGGGTCCAGGCTCCTCTCAGAGCAGCTGTGTGCAGCCCTTCCACCAGCACCACGGCACACTGTGAGCCTGGCCTTGGGGTTGCTGCTGGATATGAAGGAGGACATAGGACTGCTGGGGCCCACCTTTCCTCTCCTGCTGACCTGGCCATGTGGGAAGCAGCCTCTGCTTCCAGCTGTACTGACTCTGTCTCAGGACATCTCTTTCTTACCCCTTTCTATATGGTCAGGTTCTGTCACTGCCCTTTTGGACAATCTCTTTGGAGAACCTTTAGTGCAGCAGAGCCCAAGGAGTTTCTTTGCTGTAACCCTTGCCGTGCCTCCATCCCATTTTCACAAGCCTTAATGAGCAAATTCCTGTTGAGTACAAGGGGTGCAGGACCGGGTCAAGGAGCGCTGCCCGTTGCAGTCAATGACTATTTCCAAAACAGAGCTTTGACGTTCCTAAAGGAATCTGTTAGTGGTATCACTCCAAGCTCATCTGTCTTGAGCAGGCCTGAGACTCTCGCTTCTATTTTACATCAGATGGCTCCAGAGATGCCTGCTTACTGCGCTGCATTCCTGTGGCATGAACTTCATTTGCTTAGATCTCAAGAGGGTAACGACAGAAGAACAAGTTGGGTATCACAATGGATTCCATAGGATGCCAGCTGGAGACAGAGCTGAACAAATAGACTGGGCTGTGCCTTAGGGTGGCTGTGTCCAGAGTTAAATGAGGCTCTGGCTGTCAGTGGGGGTGGGAAGCCTTACTGCAGAGATTGTACCACAAGTGTGCTCTTGTCAGTAAGAATTATCTGGCCCTGTTAGCAAAAACTGATTGATTCTGTTGGGAAACAGATGTTGAACAGGTGGTTTTCCATCCCTCTGTTAGAAATACAATTATTGGGCTTTAAAATTTCATGTCTTTTGAGTGTTCCTGTTACAATCTAGCTGAGGACAAACCAAAAATGTTTTTGTTCTACTCGGCTTCCCAGATCTTACTGTTCACCTTTCTTCCTCAATGACTCTGAGCCACGAGGTAAGATATTTAACTCCTTGATGTTGCTATAAGACGAGGCACAGCGATTTTGTGGTCTGTAGGTGGATTCTTGGCTTGCTCTGAGCTCCTTCTGAAGGACATCTTTCTTACTTAGTGAGGCTGGACTTGGGTGTGAAGCTTTTAAATACAGAGCTCCTAATGGGGCTGAGAGCATCACCTAGGGAGTATGAAGTGAGAGGGCACTCACTGCTGCTCGTGGGTTGAATGCTGCCCAAATTTCATTCTGTTGGCTGCTTACGCAGAGAAGTAACTGTGGGGAAAATAGCCTTTGTTATGGCTGTCTCTTGCGTGGGTGGAGGGGGGGAAAGAAAGGTCTGGCATCACTGGGAGCCAGCACTGACCGCAGTCCAGGCTGGAGCCATTTTGGGGTGGTGGAGCAGGGGGAAGCCGTCTGTTGCTGGGGGAAACCTTCGGAAACTTCGACTGCGGATTAAAATGGGTTTCGTAGTGACCTCTAGTGGGGAGCGAAGCCGGGAACTGCTGGAAGTGATGAGCCTGCTCAGGAGTGGTGGTTTGTACCTGGATTTGCTCGAATTATGCGCCAGGAGGGTTAGAGTCTATTTCTTTGCCCTCAGACTCAAACTTCCACCTTTTGGTGGTATTTTACAGTGCCTTTCGATGAGTCCTTAGGCATAAAACTCATCACAGATCGACTGTTGACCGCGTGTTAGATAATTCATTAAAGAGCGAGGATGTTACGATCCCTGCCTGAGGAGGAAGGCATGCAAACAGGACACACGATACGTGGTGTCAGCGGGCCTTCCCTCCAGCCCCGTTAACTCTTCATGGAAGAAACACGTTTTGGAGAAGGAGTTGGCAGGAGATGGCACATCTGCTTGGGTGACAGAGGTAAAGCATGGAGGAAAAAGGGCTTCTGAATGTGGAGGGTGGTGCTAAAGGAATCCAGCATCTCATTGGGTTGGGATGGTTTGGGGGAGAGCGGAGGAGCCCCGAGGAGATTTCTGCTGTTGTAGTGGAGGTTGGTCCTTATGGACGCATCCAATAGATCTGGAGTTTGATGGCTAAGGGTCTGGGTATGAGGTTGTGTGAAAGGTGCTCTGGGACAGACAGTGCCTGCCTAAAGCTCCCTCCTCTTTGTGTTTGCATGGGAGGTGGTGTGTGGCATGGTTTGTTACTTCAGTGCTTCCAAAATAACAGTGGCATTGTAACTGTTCCTTTCCTTCCTCTACACACTGACCTCTTCAGCTCTGTGCCATTAAATCAAAGAAACTGCAACATTAACTGAGGAGCCTGTTGAAATTGAGCTCTGAGCCTTTAGCAAAGATGAGTAATAATCTTCCAAAGTTTGTTTGATTTCAATGCAATTTGTAATAACTGTTTCTTGCCAGGACATGTTTCTGTATTACAAACTTTGCCTAACACGCTGCTGTGTTGCTCTTGACCTTGTTTTAGTCCCTGCTCGAGCCACATGTCTTGCAAAGTTGTTTTGATCCAGTTTAGCTCCTTGTGGCTTTTAGTGTCGATAGGCAAATCCCTTTGGGAAAAATGAAGCCCTCACTGCAGCCAGGGATAGGTTTTCTGGTAGAGCTTGCGTCTCAGTAGGCAAGAAAGAAATCTCCTGGTGCTTATAGTTAAGTGATGAGGAAAGGAAAACAATCCTTTTTAAAAAGAGCAGTCAGCAGCACTGTGCTGGGGTAATGTGTACTGCTGATGAGTCCTGCAGAGTATCTGTTACTGAGGATGACACCAGGTAAGGACAAAGCTCCCAGGAGTGGGGTGGGGGTGGTAAGCCATACTGTGATTGTCAAACTGCCCGACCTCAGCGATAGTGAAATGCTCAAAATCTGAGCACAAAGCAGCCCAGAAAAGAGCATAGGATTTTTGTCTGCCGGAGAACAGAGGGTCACTTAGCAATTAACATACGAGTGAAAGAATTAGGTTAAGGAAACCTGATCAGTGAGATGGCTGCTGTGGTTTCAGCCTTCCTCTTTCATGTCTCCAGGCTTGGAAAGGAGGTAAAATTCTCTCTTGCTCAGGTTGTCCTGAGTGCTTGCTCAGAACAAACCCACCTGTAGTGCCAGCAAGCATTGTTTATGGGACATCTCTCTGCCAAAGTGATAAGCTCTGACCATGTCAGCCAGCTCTGTGCTGTGGCCAAATCAGAGTGAAAAAATGAGTATCAGCTATTCAGGGCAAAAATAAAGGAAAGCAAGGCAGTAATTCCTTGTATGAAGTTAGCGTAGTATGACTTTTCTTAAACTGGGTTAGGATTTAAATAGCATGTTGTCAGAGCATCTTTCTCTATAGCATTTTGGTAATATTACTGCTGAGCATAAATGTGCAAAGCTCAGACTATTCTTTAACGAGATATAGATGAGTGCTTACAAAAAATTCTGCACTAAAAATGAGACTAATTAAAATCTCTGTCTGAGAGCTCTTTGATTTCGGTCAGGGAATTACGAGCCTGGGGCTTTAGCTCTTCATTTTTGTGGAATTCTGCATCTAAATCTGCCAGCCTTCAGTGTCCGACGTACTGTTGTCTTCCAGCAGAGCTATGCAGGCTTAGAGAAGCCAGCCTCCAAAGCCAGGGCTTGCCAAAACTTAGCAGAAACCTTTTGCACTGTGCCTTCTCTTTTAATGCATGTTCAAACCCTTACACGCTCACCTCTTGAGCGGTGGAGCAGCAAAATGTAAAAACTCCGGTGTCATGAGGGCAGTATGGAAATAGCAAACGTGCTGGGTTTGAGTGCATGTCTCTGCAAAGCCCAGGAGTGCTGAAAGGTAAGTTGCTCAAAATGTTAATTTCTATCGTAAGGAAAGTGTTTCAGCAGGAATTATTCTATGAAATATGCGATCCCTATGTCTTTATATTTAATAACATCCTATGGTACGTTTATTGCTACAGAATAAAGAATATCTTGCTTGCTAACATGAAATTATCAGCTTTTTTTAATTAAAAAGCAATGAGTAAGTGGTTAATCTGTATAGCCATTGAAACAAGAGCTTGATCCTCAGCAGTGTTTTCAATATAAAGTCAAATTTCATTATAAACAATTGGAAGTGGAGCGTGCGAAGGAATTGTGCTCTGTCAGTGATGTCCTTTCTGCCTGTTTCAGCCTTTTGAGAAGCAGGTTGGGGAGGGTAGTAAAGGTTTAGTGAGTTTTATTCCAAATCTCTACCTAATCAGCTTTATCGGATCGATAGATGGGTTTTTCACGTCGCAGTTTTCTCGCTGGTGTGTGGAGACATCTGCTGCCCGTATCTGAGAGCTGCTTGAGGAAGGCGTTGGTAGTAACTTAGTGGTCTTGCTCGGGGTAGTATTGTAGGACTGAGATTGTTAGTTTGAGGTCAAGTCAAATGCACCTCTGCAGGGGACTCTCAGTTCTGATGGGTGTATCCGTGGGAAGGTCTTATCTGCGTATGGTAGTTGCTGGTGGCATAGAAACCAAAAGTGTGCCTGGTGTCTTCCACTGATACCTGTGAACCTTGCAGTTACTTGGTCTAGATGGAGATAATGATGTGTCCAAGGTC
The DNA here is from genome assembly GCF_002078875.1 of Numida meleagris. Classification (NCBI taxonomy): domain Eukaryota; kingdom Metazoa; phylum Chordata; class Aves; order Galliformes; family Numididae; genus Numida; species Numida meleagris. The sequence goes on from NC_034422.1 coordinate 7,005,080, forward strand.
ACACCCAGATCTTTGGAGCTGTGTTTCAAACAACTGTTCCCACAGTGAGAGCTGCTGGAAGCTCTGGGCTTCCTTTCTGATCACAGTAATGAGCCCCGAACTTCTTGATTGTCAAGGAATCTCTGTGTACTCATTGATATGAAACTGCTGACTCTGGGGAAGCTGTTCACAGCGCTTTAGTATTACCTGTACTGAGTTGATCTGGCCTGAGCTATGGGGAGGAACTGGTTGACCTCTAGGGAACCTACTGGCTTTCTCCTAAGTCTGTACCATGCAACCCTTGTGTTGCAGAAGGAAGAGGTGGAAGATAACACTGACATCATCATGGAGGGGGCTCTGATAGCCCGGGACAGAGTTGGGGTGCAGGACTTTGTGCTTCTGGACTCCCACACCAGTGAGGCTGCTTTCCTGAACAACCTCCGCAAGCGATACCAAGAGAACCTCATCTACGTAAGTGCCTGTTTCAGTCTGAGTGCTGCTGAGAGCACTCTTCCAACTTTGGTTTTGTTGAGCACTGAGACAATAAACCTTGATAGATGTTTCTGGTGCCCAGCGGAGTGCTCACCCAGTAGAATATCAAAACACAATAAATTGTGTATGCTGTAAGGCTCTACGTTTGTTTCATGGTTCAATTCCGTTCTTAACAGGGTCGGTTTTGAAAGTCTAGTGTTGGCTTTGAGGCTTGGAAATGGTGAAGCTTTGGGTGAGGTTTTTCTGGTTTCTTTTGGTTTTGTTTGTTCTTCTCACAAGTTCTGTGCCATCTTCTTCCATAATGTCCTGATGTACACGATTCTCCTTCAAGGAGCTGTCTCTCTAGTGATGATACTGATTTCCCACCTCTGTGTTTCCTCCCTGCAGACATACATTGGCACTCTTCTTGTATCAGTTAACCCTTACAAAGAGCTGGATATCTACACAGTGACCCAGATGCAGCTTTACCGAGGGGTAAACTTCTTTGAACTGCCACCACATCTGTAAGTAGAACCCTTAAGACTTCAGCTTATATGAATATACTGGATGTTGTCTGTGGTGCTGTGTACAAACAACAAGGATGTGTATCCGGAGTCGTTAAGTCTGGTGAATGTTAATATTCCTATCTTTCTGTAGGTAAGGTTGTATTTGTCTTCTAGCTGGCTGTGAGAATAAAAGGGAAACAAGGTAGTGTAGAGAAAGGAAGTCTGAGATAGTCCTGTGGCTGCCTGCAAGACTATCTGCTTTGGCTTCTGACATGGAAGGAAATCGGAAATTCATAATTCTGAGCTGGAGTTTTCTTTGGTGGTTGGAAATTGTCAGGGGATGCACGTGGAGTTGGGGTTGGTAGGTTTTGTTATTGTTTTCCTCATTTTTCTTCCATAAGTGGCATATTTGATGAAGGCTCCATTATTGATTATCTTTGTATCTGTCTCTACAAGCAAAAGTTGGGTTTTTCTTCCACTGGAATAAAAACTGGCTCCTCTGCCATGGAAGGAGTCAATAGTAAGCAACACTCACCGTAAACATATTCAGCCCATTTAAATCCTATTTCAACAGTGAAAAAAGACTGAGCTTCCTGTGTCACTCAGAGGCTGAGAGACCCTGGGTAGCATACTGTTGTTTTGAGCTCTGCTTTCCCAACATGTCCAGTGCCTGTGATGTTAGCTGGGGAGTACGCACCTTTCCTAATGGATGCTGCCCCTCTGAATCCTTCTTCTGACCTCTGTTCAGATATGCCATAGCTGACAATGCCTACCGGGTGATGTGCAGCGAGTACAACAACCACTTCATCCTCATCTCTGGAGAGAGCGGGGCTGGGAAGACAGAGGCTTCCAAGAAGATCTTGCAGTACTATGCAGTCACCTGTCCGACTACAGAGCAGCTGCAGGTTGTCCGTGATCGTCTGCTGCTCTCAAACCCTGTTCTGGAGGTAAAAACTGGATGGATGCAATGATGAAGAGCTGCTGATGGCATCCCTTCATGAGACTTTCCTGTTTGTACCATTGCACCTGGGAGTGGCCTCTTGTTTTCATGGTTTGCACACATAATATAAATAATAGCATAAATTAGGCCTCTTGGTAGCACAACCACTTAACATTTCTAAACAGTAAGTGATAGTAAACTTGGTTTTAGGCAGGAGCATATCTGAAACTGGGAGAATGAGGGAACTGTACAGCATACAACAGTTTCTTGTGATGTTGCTTACAGTCACATTAGAAAGAGGCATAATTTATTTGGCTGATGTCCACATTAAAGCTATGGAATACATTAGTTTGTGTTTCTTCAATCCCACTAAATTTTGTAGTAGGAATTGACTGATGGAGCAAACCTTTGTCCTGTTTTATAAGGTTTTCTGTAAGTGACTTGATTTATCTATTTATCCATAGGCTTTTGGAAACGCAAAAACTCTGCGGAACGACAACTCGAGTAGATTTGGGAAATACATGGACATCCAATTTGATTTTAAGGTGAGAACAAACTTAATGAACCGCTGTTCAAACAAGCTCTATCAGTGAGACTCTTGGACGCATACCAGGCAGCACAGGATTTATTAGTTCTTACTAACACTGCAGATTTCTGACCTTATTTTTAGAGGTCTTGCATTTTGTGAGTGAGATAACTAGTTCTATATCCTGAAAGCTTCCTACATTACAACACTGCCAGTACTTGGTAGATTTTTAATATACATAGTTATAAAGAGTGAGTTGCACTAGAGGGGCAGACAGCTCTTCAGATATATCTTGAATTGCTGGTGCTTACTACCTCTTAAATAGAAAAAGACAGCAGATAAGAAACAGTAGTCACGTGCATCTCCTGGTGCTGCTGCTTGCTCCTCCATTGGATGAACAGGCATCTTGGTGGTGTCACCTTTCTGGTGTAGGTCTAACTGCTTTATTTTGCTAGGGAGCTCCAGTGGGAGGGCACATCCTCAGTTACCTGATTGAGAAATCCCGAGTTGTCCATCAAAACCATGGAGAGAGGAATTTCCACATCTTCTACCAGTTATTAGAGGGGGGAGAGAAGGATCTTCTCTGCTGGCTTGGGCTGGAACGCAACCCTCAGAAGTATGCTTATCTCATCCAGGTCGGTGAGAATTTGGCCATCTCTCTACTTTACTGCTAGAATTGTAGGGATCTTTTATTACCATAAAAACAGAACATGGCTGCAAGTCTGTGCTCTTCACAAGACTCCACTATTTGGTGGTAATAGCTATCCAAGTGCCATGTTTCAAGTAATTGTTGCTGAAAGAGCAGATCAAATGAGTTGGTTTCAGGTTTAGGAGTTCAATAACCTTACAAGACAGCTGCAGACTGCATCTATACAAGCTGAGGCAACGAAGTATTATGGCCAGGCTGTGTTTGCTGTTGATAAAATCACTTTACCAATGAATTTTAGTATTTCATCTTTCTTCTAGGGTCGATGTGCCAAAGTGTTTTCTATTAATGACAAGAATGACTGGAAAATAGTCCGCAAAGCTTTTTCTATCATCGACTTCACTGAAAAAGATTTGGAGGTACGGAGATCAAAAGTCCATCCCAGTGATGGAAAGAGTCTTGTTTGGGAGATGTATCTAAGGATTGAGATGAGTTTACGAGCAGAGAGAATTAGCGTCGCTCCACGGAGATGTGGGAACTCTTTTTCTAACAGTATATCTCTCATTATTAGCATCTCTTTGGAATAGTTGCTAGTGTCCTGCACCTTGGGAACATTCAGTTTGAAGAAGATAGCAATGGACATGCCATCATTCGCAACGGCGCTCAGATCAAGTGGATTTCAAAGGTATCTCCCACCTCCTAGACAAAGAAAGCCTTAACCTTGCTGTTTCTTTCTTTGGGTCTGTTCACCAAAGTGGAATGATAGCAAGAGCTGGGTGTTTGTATAGCTAAGCAATCTCACGCTGTAGGAGGTGTGTCCTAGTGATCATACAGTACTGCTTAAACAGTCTCCTGCTGCCCATACTGAGTGCGGTATTGGTTTCTCTACAGCTCCTGGGTGTCCACTTGTCCATTCTGCAGGAAGCCCTCACCCATCGGAAGATTGAAGCCCGCTCTGAGGAGGTACTGAGCAGCTGGAACCACTGCAGCCAGTGCAGGGACAGGCAAGGAGCTCTGCTCCCAGTGATGTTTCAATTAAAACGAATTAATTTGGCTGTCTTTCTCCTCTTCCATATTACCTTGCTATTCTAGCTTGAGACTTTAATAGGTGGACTATTTTAGTTTTTAATATTATGGCTGAATGAACTAGTAACTATTAGCCAGGAACAGGGACTTGAAAGCAGCCATGCACTTGAACCAAACAATTTCCTTTTGTTTAGTTCCTGGAGTGGTTCTTGGGAAACCAGTTGGCATAAATAGAGGAAAGCACTGATGTAAACTGTTCTTTGAGAAGTTTATAATAAGTTTAATAAAATAAAACCAAAAGGAATTAGGAGTGCCTTTCCTCACTTTACTATGTTTAGTGCTCTCCAAAATGTGGTTTCATAATCCTGCTGACATATGAAGATGCACCAGACTGAAATAATAACAGTAAACAAAGCTGTAGGTAGAGTTGCTGGTTCTCCATGCCAGAATTACAAACTATTTTTGCATAAATTTGCTGTGATGAGGTGTGTTCTTTATTGCATCTGATGTACATTTATTTACTTTCAGGTCCTCAGCCCGTTGAATGTTGATCTGGCATTCTATGCTCGGGATGCTGTAGCGAAGGCAATTTACGGACGAACTTTCACTTGGCTGGTCAACAAAATTAATGGCTCCTTAGCCAACAAGGTTGGTTCCTTGTCTGGGGTCCTCCTACACTCTTGGAGCTCCTCCAGTGAGGCCCAGCAGCACTCATGGCCAAATACCATGCGCACTCAGCAATGTAGGGTCATCCTACAGCTCTGAGTTGCGGAACTGTTCAGCTAGGTATGGAGTGTGGAAGGTGATGTGTTTAAATACTACTTGTAGTGAGTTGCCTGCTTCAGTGTGGCCTCTCCTCGTGATGATGGGTTTATGATTGGGCTTGATGGCCTTAGAGGTCTTTTCCAACATTAACAATGGTGTGATTCACTCCTTTGGCATCTCAAAGTGGAAGTTTAAAATTAGGTGAAGAAAACAACACAGAACTGTGCAGGGAAGGTTTAGCTGAAGCAACAATTACAACTTGTCTTTAACAGGATTCAACTCGTAAGACAGTCATTGGCCTGCTGGATATCTATGGCTTTGAAGTGCTGGACACAAACAGGTAACAGCAGTTCCTGAGACTTGGGGGCATTCTGTCCTTGTGGCAATGGGAACGTGTGCTGAATGCTACAGGACTTGAGCATAGTCTTGTTCCAGCAAAACAAGCACAGGGGGCTGCAAATGCACTGGGTTTGCTCAGTAAGTAAATAAAAATCTTGATGTTTTTAATAAAAATTCTGAGTTTTGATCTGCGGAGAATTGGACTGTTTAACTGGAAAACAGTAGGTGGTGGTGGGAGTAGAACTGTGTCCATGAAATAATTGAAAAATATTTCTCATTTAACAACTCTGAAGCTTTGAGCAGTTCTGCATTAACTACTGCAATGAGAAACTCCAGCAGCTGTTGATTGAGATGACCTTGAAGGCAGAGCAGGAGGAGTATGAAATGGAAGGAATAGAGGTAATTCATTATTCTCCACCCTTTTGTGTCCTTTGAACATCCACTGCATGGATTGCTTTTCTTCATTAATGAAGAAGGCATCTTGCCTGTCTTAATTGCAGTGTTTCCTTCTACCCACATGGAAAGCTATACTTTGAGTATATGTATGATCTCATTTTAAATAGTTACTATCTAAGCTTATTCTGCTTCAGTATCCCTTGCATTCTTTCTACCCAGGAGACCATTCCCAAATCTGGAGAGTTCATCTCTATATTGCTCCTGTGGGATGTATAAGATACCCAAGGATCTCATTCTGTAACCCTTTTGGAGTTTAATTTGGCCTAGACTTAATTCACATCTCTGAAAGAGGAAGAATTTTCCCCAAATACTTCTTTCTCCTCTTATTTCCAGTGGGAACCAATTCCATATTTTAACAACAAGATCATCTGTGACTTGGTTGAGCAGAAGCATAAAGGAATAATTTCCATTCTGGTTTGTACTACTTAAATTATCATGCTTGCCTGTGCTCTGTTGTAGTGATTCATTATCAGTTCTTCTAATTATGTGGTGGTTCTGTGTTATTCAGGTTCTTAACAAATAGAGCTTGTAAACAAAGACTGATTCATCCAGATAAGAAGTCCCCTGGATCTGTCTGGATTTTGGGTCTAGTTATGTCATCTTTTTGTTTAAATGGACTATAAACAATAAAGGGTGAGGCAGGGCATTGCCAAATCTGGAAGAAAATGGCAGGCCTGATTTATCTTGATTTATTTTGTTAGTTCTGCTGAATTCAGATAGACAAAACTCTACATTTAATCAGGAAACTGCTTGTATTGGGCAGGCCTCATGTCAAATCACAACCAAACTCTTTAGTGTTGCTTAACAACGTGATGCTGAATGTTACTGAGGAGGGAATGGTCTGCTCAGAGCGTCCTACCTGGTGCCTGCTGTTTCAGGATGAAGAGTGCTTACGACCCGGTGAAGCAACTGACTTGAGCTTCTTGGAAAAGCTGGAAGAGAAAGTAGGAGACCATGCCCACTTTGTGACGTATGCATTTATGCTTTGTATCCTACCACAAAGGAAACGCTTCCATCTCTTACCCATAACAAAGTAGAAGTTGGGCTCGATAATGCTTATGGGCATCTTCCAACTTGGGGTGTTCTGTGATTCTATGAGAACTGGGGGAGTAAACAGTTCTGCTCTGTACCAGAGAATATCAAGCAGCCTGTCTGTCTACCACTGCAACGTCTGGGGGTATTGAGGAGCTTGTGCTGGGGAGTCTTGCTTTGTTCTGCACTTGTATGTATTGTGCAAAAAGAAAAAGGAAAGAAAAGGGACTGACTTCAATAATATTGGATTGCTTTGTCCCACGCTGACCAGGGAAAGCTTAGGTCTTGCGTAGAGGAGCCTAAGACACTAAAGCCTCATGGTGAATGTAAATATTTTTCCAAGAGTCCATTTTGGATATATGTGTGAGCTTTAGATCTGAAGAGGAAAGAAAGATATCTTTGCTCGAGTCCCTCAGACGAGCAGCACTTCAGTTAGGACTCAGCTCACAATGTTTGCAGATCCCGTTCTGCTGGCAAACACGATGCGAGGCCGTTCTGGCAGCTCCCAGCAGAGCCCCGCTGAAAGGTTTCTGCTCATCATCAGTTCAGTGTCGTGCTGCTGAGTTGTCACTTTCTGTGTTTCTGATCATCGCAGCTAAGTGGAAAATCTGTAGCCAACTTCCTTGTCACTGCAATGTGCCTTAAAACTGCTCTGCATGATTGAAAGCGTTAAATAGAAACGTTAGCTCTGCTTAAACAGGAGCTGCGCTTGCCAGTGCTCTTGGAACGAAACTTTTGATGTACTAATGTGCTATTGTGACACAGCTCTGTGCTGTTAGTGGCTGCTTACAAAGCTGAGATTCATACTGAGAAGTTGCTCTTTTTTTTTTCCAAATCCTTACTCTCTAAAATTTCCTGCTGTTCTTTAGAACATTGATTCCTCCTTCTTATTTGTATTCTTGTTCTAGGGAGCAGCACCTCAAATGATGCTTCCCCTCTGGTTTTGGTTTAAAGCTGTGGGAAGTGGTGGTCGTCTTCTCATGTAGGCAATGAGAATGTATTTAAATGAATGTTATAGGGAGAACCCATCTTCCAGACAGGGCGATCATTGCCAAATGGCAACGGACACTTTGCAGATACTTGGGGAGTTTGTTGTTGATGACTCCCATTCTCCAGCACTAAACTTGCTGTTAGTTGCTCAGAATGGAGAAGTAATTCTCTTGATTATGGACCATAACTGTATAATCAGAGCCACACTGATAGGAACATGCACTTAGTAGACTCCCAGCTGTCACGCAGCTGCTTTTTGCGCAGGTGACTTTCTATAAGCTGACGAAACCTGCTTGCTGCTTTTTCTCTTGGTGTTTTTTGCTTTGTGGTTTTTTTTCCTCCCCATAGTCGCAAGCTTGCAGATCAGAAAACACGAAAATCCATTGACTGGGTGGATTTCCGCCTCCTTCACTACGCAGGGGAAGTCACGTACTGTGCGGTTGGTGAGTGTGACTGAGGTTCTAGACGTTACTTGCACACTTCTGCCAATGTGGCAGGTGGAATGTGGACACAGACTCCACACGAGGATGCTGTCCATATGGTGTGCTGGGTTCTTGGGGTGGCACCCAGCTGCTCCCAGCAAGGCCAGTGCTTGCCCTCGTGTGCTATAGAGCGTGCAGCCTCCCAATGGAACAAAGCCTTTTTTCTCTTTAGGATTTCTGGAGAAGAACAATGATCTCCTGTACAGAAACCTGAAAGAGGTGAGAGCAATAAAAGAAGATGCTGTACCACTAAGCATCTTGCTAGAAGAAGTGTTTTGCAGAAGGTATATTTAATCTCAGTAGCAATTGGGAACATATGCTTCTCCTTAGCATCTGACATTCCTCTGAAGCCTAGATAGAAGAGCACTGTCCTCTGCTGAAATCAAAATCAATGGGAAGGCTCTTACTGGGCAGATACTGCAGCTTCATGCTGGAGCCATAGGTGGCCTGGTGACTTGAACTTGGGAGATCAGGCTGCTTTAGGCCTTAAATTTTGTGCATCAGTCTTCAGTACGGAGCTGGCTGTCCTAGCAGATCCCTGAGCTCTGGCTCCAGAGCTATGCGTGTGAAGGGGTCACTTCTGGGTTTGGCTTCTAGCACTGGAGGCTGTTGCTTGGATCTCTGTGTCCTTACAGCACCCTGGGAAGAGTGTGCATGCTAAATATGACAGTTTCTCACTGACTGTGTTTCAGGTGCTGTGCAACTCTAAAAATGGAATCATTAGAGACTGCTTTTTACTGTCAGAACTGGACAGCAGGAGGAGGCCAGAGACTGTGAGTTCAATGCTCAGTCTGAACTTTGAACATTGGCTTAACTTCCCAAGTCTTCATTTAACCATTGTCCCTGTCTTTGCTCCTGAGTTCAGTGCATTTGTTTTATTTTTGAGGGTGTTTTTAGCTTTCTGGTAGGCGAACAGAGATGTTGCTGAGACAGCAGCAAGCAGTGTGGCATAGCTTGCTGTTATTAATGCATCATTCTAAAATGAGCTCTGAGCACAGCATCTAGCAGCCTCTGGTTTCTGGAGGGCTACCTTGCGTGTCCAGATGTATGGCAGAGACTCAAATTCTCCAGCTAAGCACTCTGTCGAGTTATCTCATGATTAACTATGTTTCTAAATTGTGCTAATGCGTATGTCAGCCTTTCTCTTGGTTTTAAGAGGAGCTCAGTGAGTGAGTTGACTTCGATGGCTGCAGTGCTTGAGTTCTAAAGCTGAGACATCTTTCTTACAATGTCATCTTAGGTCGCAACCCAGTTCAAAAACAGCTTAATGAGTCTAATAGAAATCCTGATGTCCAAAGAGCCTTCTTACGTCCGATGCATTAAACCAAATGAGAACAAGGAGCCTGGTAAGGCATTACACTGAGCACACTATTGAGGTAATGAAATGAAGAGGTGCAAGGTAGCTGTGGATTTCATTTCTTCCATATCTCTCCCAGTAGCTGGACGTGTGAGTGAGCTTTCACAGACAGTATTTATCAGTGACTGTGTGTTCTTACTGCAGGGAAGTTTGATGATTGCCTGATCCGACATCAGGTGAAATACCTGGGGCTGATGGAGCACCTGCGTGTGAGACGGGCTGGCTTTGCCTATCGGCGGAAGTATGAGCACTTCTTGCAAAGGTGAGCAGAGCTGTTTTCCTGTGTAGCCAGACTCTGCCCTCCCACGGGGGCTTCAGAGCAAGGTTTGTTTAAATGTCTGGTCCCAGTTGTAAGGTGCAGTGGTGTTGGGCCTCCACCAAATGTAACATCTGTAGGTGGTTTTGGTCTGTACCCACGTTGATCTGCTTGGAATGGAGAGTAGGAACTGGGGGCTGCTCAGGGAGAAGTACCTCAACATCAGTTTGTTTATGGTGATGTCCTGATGATCTTTCAGATATAAATCCCTATGTCCTGCTACCTGGCCACACTGGCACGGGCCAGCAGCTGAAGGCGTGGAGAGGCTCATCAAGCACATTGGTTATAAGCCTGAGGAATACAAATTGGGAAGGTAAATTTCTTTCTCTAGCTCTCACCTCTGTTGTTTGGCTGCACAGTGCTTGCCATTCTGATCGTTCTGTCTGTGACCACAAGCCCACAAGAGAACTGCAAGATGTGGCAGTGTGAAACAGGTCCCTTAACTTGGCTCTTGCTTGGCCACATGCCTTGGGCAGCGCTACCTGGGTCTGCAAACCTGAGGGCTTCTGCTTAATGACCTTAAAACAGGGCAAATTAAACCCACCCCAAAGGTATGGGGCAAGGGGTCCCAGAGACATGCGTTTCCACTTCCTTTTCATGCTTGTGTTTCCATGGGGCTTGAGTCTAGCCTAGTCCCTTCCATCTCTGGGTTAGCTGGGAGGGGTTCCCTTGGCTCAGCACTAGACCTGCTAGTCCAAGGCAATGCAGGCTCACTAAATAACTTATTCCGGCTCTCTTTTTCAGAACCAAAATATTCATTCGTTTCCCAAAGACTCTGTTTGCTACTGAAGATGCATTTGAAATAAGAAAGCACCTGTTAGGTATGGTTCCAGTTCCCTTTATTGTATAGACTGAAAAGCAGAGGCTGAGTGGGCAGTGTTCGTGGGCTCCAGATGCACAGCAATGAGAGCTGAGACTCATGGTCCTGAGTGTTACCTGATTGTAGCTGCTTGAATCTCCATGCTGAAGGGCATGTTCTATGCAGGCTGCCTTTATTCCTGCTTTGTTGGTCCTTTGTACCTGGCTGTGCAGGAATTCCTGTGTCTAATCATTGAGGTTAGGAGCTGTGCCTTCAGCCTCAGGGATCCTGTTAAGTACAAGCACGTCTCTGCTTCTTTGCCAGTTTCAAGACTACAAGCCAAATATAAAGGATGCCTTGGGAAGAGAGACTACCAGAAGAAAAGAAAAGCAGGTATGGGTTCTGGAATTGAGTGTTCTCTTCTCAGGGCTGTGTTTTCTGGTAGGAGCTGTAGCCTTGAGAGGTCATGGATCCATTTCATTGTGGGTAGAACTCGCTGCTTCCCTGGGGTTCTGTGGGTGTTAGGTTCAGTAATGGCCTCAGGTTGCTCCAGGAGAGGCTCAGGTTGGATATTAGGAATAATTTCTTCTCCCAAAGAGTGGTGATGCATTGGGACGGGCTGCCCAGGGACGTGTGTGGTTACTGTCCCTTAGAGGTGTTAAGGAAACATGGACATGTGGCACTGAGGGTCATAGTGGGCATGGGGTGATGGGGAGGGGTTGGACTTGGGGATCTTGGAGGCCTTTTCCAACCTTAATATTCTATGGTTCTGTAAAGATCAGCTGATGGGAAGAGCCAAGTATAATTCCTGCCCTATGAATTCAGTGGTCAGCATGGCACAGGATCTCTGATACAAATGCATGACTCTTGCAGCTATCAAGCTGGAGGCTTGTTGGCGAGGTGCGCTGGCACGGAAGGAGGCCAAGAGGAGGACATGGGCTGTTCAGATCATCAGGAAGTAACTATCCCCATGGGGAGGGCTGCAGGTGGTGGGTCACAGCGTGATGGTGGCTCCTGGGCGGGGAGACCAAGGCACCTTCGTGCCCATTGCTAAACTGTCCCTATCCATTAGCCTGTCCCCTCTTGTGACTGCCTTGTACTTTCATTGATTTGGGTGTAACGTGCAAGTCCTGATTTGGATATTTTTTTGTAGGTTCATAAAGGGTTTCATCAATCGGAAGAAACCCCTGTGCCCAGAGAACATAGAATTTGTGCGGCTGGTGCAGTACAAATACCTCATGAAGCTCAGAGACCACGTTCCCAGGAACGTCTTGGACAAGAGCTGGCTCCAACCTCCTTCTATCCTGGAAGAGGTGAGGTTTGCTGCAGCCCCCTCGTTGGGTTCTGACCTCGCTCATGTTGTAAAGCTGCTCTGACAACCATGTTTCATTTTGGATTTTTTATACCTTTTTTTAATGTAGACATCTGAGATGCTACAGAAAATCTGCATTAGGAACCTAGTACGGAAATACTGCCGAGGTGTCACTCCTGAGAGGAAAGTGCAGGTAACTAGTGCATGGAATGCAAGTGTGCAAGTTGAAAGGTGCTGTGCACGTGTGATGTGTGTAAATTGTCCACGGTGCAAGCTGTTCCTTCTGACAGCCACTGCTCCTTCTGCTGAGCAAATGCTTCTGAGCCTGGGATTGCAATGTACGGGGCAGTTCTACAGATGCACGGGTCTTAAACTCTTGGTGTTAAATCTGAATGTCATCTAAGTGGAACAGATCCATAACAAGAGGGTCTTTAAGGCTGCTTAGTCCTTATTACCTCTTTATTTGGTGTAATTTCAGAGCATACTAAAGATTCTGGAAGAAATGCAGTATTTGCATGGCCCATGCTGCATGAGTGAGAGGGCAGGGCTACCCATAGCTTACACTACACTATAACTGCTGCTGTTACTCATGGAGAAACTGAGAGGCTAAAGGGTTTTCCTTCTCTAAAAAGTTACAGCAAAAAGCTGTCACGAGTGCCATTTTCAGAGGGAAGAAGGAGGGCTACCAGCAGAGCATAAACCTGCCCTTTGCAGACACGCGGCTGAGTGAGTACATGTGTTGAGACCCCACCATTCCAATCCCCTTGTCCCATTGTGTTTGGCTGCTGGTGATCAGTGCCCCAGACCTTGTGTCAGGCTGGGGTGCCTGGAATCTCTTCTGAGCTGTAAACCCAGGCAAAGAAGGGTGGGACTGATGGGGATGTGTGTGTACAGTGCTGAATGGAGCAGAGCTGGGCGCAGCATGGGGAGCCAGTCCCGAGGACTGGAGCTGCTGGGGGAGGAGACGTGAGCCTGGGGATTTGCTCTGTTGGTGCAAAGCATGCTGAAGGCAAAGCATCACTGAAATAGACTTAGGAGCGGCTTCTAAAGCATCGGTTTAAAAGAGTGATCCAATGGGACAAGGATTAATGGGACCTAGGCTATGGATGCAGCTGTTTGGTGTTCCCGCTGGTGGGAGCAGCAGTCTGCCACCTGTACTCACTTTGTCTTTCTGCTTTGATCCTCAGAAGAGACCGATATAAACCCCAAAGTACTGCAGCTCATCCAGGGCGAGAAGGTGAAGGTAAGGGAAGAAAGCTGGAGCTCAGCAGCCTTGTAGCAGCTGTGCCTGCATCCCAGGCCCTGCAGCCCCATACAATGCTGCAGAGGGAGGTGCTGATCCCAGCTCCTTATTCACAGTATGCGACCCCCGTGGTCAAATACGACAGGAACGGCTTCAAAGCGCGGGAGCGCCTGCTGGTTCTGACCCAGGCCTCGGCGTACGTGGTGGAAATGGCCAAGATCAAGCAGAAAATAGACTACGCCACTTTGAAAGGTAACAGTGCAAATCCAAGCGGGGCTTCATCCTGTTGGCCACCCCATGGGGGACGTGAGCTTCTGACACTTGAACAAGGATGCTCGAAGCAATGCTTTCTGTGAGAATGCTCTTTCCTGCAGAATGGCTGGAACAGCTGTGTGTTAGCGTGCTGTTCCTAAGAGTTAGAGGGGACAGGGCTGTGAAAATCCTACAGTGGGGTTTGTGTTTGGTTTGTTGTTTTTGCTTGGATTAAGGAACTGGAAATAGCTGGTGGTTGCAGGGCAGCAGGACTAGGAATCTCCAAGTGCCATCAAAGAACGCTGATTATCCTGGTTTCATGGATGTATGGAACAAACAATTCATGTATAGGATCACGTGAGTTGGGAGGGGCTGTGAAGGGTCACCTAGTCCAGCTGCTTAACTGCTTCCTTATGCTTGAAGATACAGAGTCCCTGTTGAGAATAGATGTCCATCTGTGGACAAATGAGTGCTGGAATTACTGCCCACCAGAACAGCACCCAACGCCAGGACCGTGATGCTCGTGTTGTGTCCCTCTATGGCTGTTTTTCTTCAAATGTTTGGGTTTCTTCTGCAGGTATTTCTACCAGTAACCTGGGTGATGGGATCGTGGTCATCCATGTTCCTGAGGACAATAAACAAAAGGTAGGAAGACGAAATATCACTGTTAATTTGTGGTAAGAAACGATGTCTTGTGGCTGAAGCTTCTAATATTCCCTTTCCAGGCTTTACTAGCTCATGGTCAGCTCTGCGTTTGAACCCTTGTTGCTGTACCATGAAAGCGTTCACTTCTCTTTTCAGAGCCAAAGTTGCTATGAATCCTAAAGAGGCTCTGGAAGGGATGTTTAACCACTCAGGCTTGTAGGTGGCCATTGCTCTGCAACCAGGGCTGCGCAGGAAGGAGTTCCTCTGAGCGCACGACTGCTGGCTGGGTTACGTGTGGGTGTGATGCCCGCTGACCTTGTGCCCCTCATTTTGCTTCCAGGGAGACGTGATACTTCAGTGTGAACACATCTTTGAGACGATCACTAAGCTCTGCATGCTGGCCAACAAGCAGAACCTTGTTAAAGTCGTGCAGGGAAGGTAAGGAAGGCAGGCAGACAGCATGGACCTGTTGGATCTGTCTTCTACTGCTGTGACCCAGGCCTGAGGCTGCGGACTCGGTATCCTCACAGCAGATCCCATTAGCACTGGCTCTGGCTGAGCCTGCAGGGCAGAGCTGGGGGTCACTTTGGGATAAACGCCTCTCCCTGAACTCAGAAGGCCTCTGACTGCAATGGCTGAGAGCAGGAACCTCCTTGGTCACGCCAGCTAACAGCAGGTGGATGCAGCCCGTCTCACAAATCAATACAGAAATTGGAACTGGCGTATGAAGCCTGTACCTCTGTTCCAGCTTTTCTCTCTGGCCTTTGCGTTTCAGTTGTAATTGGATTCTTTGTGTTCAGTGGTCTTCTCCAGGTCAGATCTGCTTATCTTCTAATGCTTAATTGCACCGGGAAAATTCAGGTGCCCAGACCAGGCAGGCCATTCCATTCATCAAACCCTCCTGGGCTGTATGGTGTAATGCAATTGTTTAGGAAATTTACCTAAGCTGAAGGGCTCTGATCTTCTAATCTAACGAGATCTGCCAAGGGAACAGAAATAAAGTGGGCTTAGAGTAAAGCCTATTGCGAGGAAAGCATTGCAGAAGTAATTGTCTGTGTTTGCAGCCTTCGGTTTCGCATTGGCTCTGGGAAGGAGGGGACAATGGTGTTCACTGTTGGGCCGGAGCCCCATGTCTTTAAAGCCAAAGATGGACAGCTCACAGTGGTAAGGCCTCATCAGGGCACTGGGAGTATGGTTTTGGCTGATCCTTCTAATGCTCAACCCTTATGGGAAACGCAGTGAAGTCCTAGAAAGTGCCCTTGAAGAGAGTTGTTGACTTGTTGAAACAATTGTTAAATGGGAATCTCAAGGACACGGTGTTCACACTTACCTTACTGACTCCTTTCTCCCATCCCAGGTGTCAAACCAGGCAAAGTCCTGACGAGAAGCAGTTCCAGTTTCTGGTCACTGGGAATGGAAAGGAGCCTGCAGGTTGAGGCCAGCACCTGCAGCACCCCTGCAATCTTTGATGCCATAGGGCTGCCGTGACTTGAGAGTTTGCTTGCATCTTTTAGGCACTTTTTTTATAGCTTAAAACTATTCAGTTGTACCTAAATAAATTCATCACCTTGCTGTAATGCTCCAGGATGCATCGATCCTTGTTCCGTGCTGTCAAAGGGCAATGTTTAAGTAGCTGCTCATGTAAAAGTCAGTCTCTGCACCCAGTAACCTATAGCAGAGCTCTGCAGGAAGGATTCAGAAGGAGACAACTTCCCCATGCTGTGCTTTGAGCCACTGTACTAACCTGGAAAACTACGTGAAGTGCAGGTGATTGAAGTTCAGCCTCTCAAGCAGCATGCAGAGGTACATTTATATGCTGTGAGGTTGGCATAGATGTTCCTGAGTTGGTGCATTGTCTGGAAATCCCAGTAAGCTGCTTCCTTGTCTACAGCCATGGGGGCAGGACACCTTCAAGCAGTACTGTCCCTGCAGAGCAGCTATGCAGTGCAGTGAGACTACAGAAGTGATGGTGAATGGGACAGGTGCCCACACTTGTGTTTTAAGAGGGACATGCTGGTTTGGTATAGAGGAAACCAGTCTCCTGCTGCTGAAGAAGCTTTGTCTCCATTCCAGGAGCTGAGATTCTGCTCGCTCCTTAAGAGTACAGTTCCCTCCAGCTGCATATTTGGGCAGCTCTGAAGGGAAGAGGTAGAATACAGGAATTCCCTCTGCTCTCTCTGCTGCCTCATGTTGAGGCCAACCTGTGTAGCTCCTGCTTGGCTGAGACTACAGCCTGAATTCTGGAGCTCGAGAGGCAGATCACTGGTGCCTTGGCTGTGAGTGGCACCAGGAGGCAGAGCTAACAGCTGGGGGAGAATGATGTGTGGTACTTCTTACTGAAAGCTCTTTCTAGCTCCAGGGCCCACGAGGACAGCATGCTAGCCACTGAACTTCAAGCAAGTAATAAATCAACTCACGTAAATATGAAATATCTTCTAATTTATTTCATGTTATACTTTAAAAAAAAAAAAGAAACAAAAAAAAACAACACAACATTGCAAACAACAACCATACACTGAAATCCATCTGAAGGTGGGTTTTTTTTGTGCATAAAAAAAGGAAGGAATGATTGTACAGAACATGAAACGAAACAACTCCATGAAGACTAAAAGCTAAGACTGGAGCTGGGAGACTTCCATGAGGGCTTTGAACAGGGGATGTCCTGCAGCAGCGTGGGCTCTAGAATCTGCCTTGTCTGAATACAGGAGCAGCTGCTTTGTAGAGCTACAGGAGTAAATGCATTCCCAGCCTAGCCCTAAGCCCGGGGCTGGTGTTACTGGACTGTTTGGCCCTAACTGCATCACAAGCTGCTGATTTTTAGGTAAGCTTTTCTGCATTACTCCAATGGAGGGAGAAAACAAATATCACCTCCAGGCATAAGATTTCAGTTGGCTCTGTTCTACTGTCAGTATTAGCAGCTGTTGTTGGGTGCTGGAGGGCAGCATGCATGAATCAAAGCAGGCAGGTCGGCACGGTTAACATCATGCAGCACTAGCTAATCTAAAGAACTGCTTGGGGCCAGGGTAGCTGCCCCGTACCCCATCTCCCTCTGAAAGCTCTATTGGCAAAACCATTTAAAGTAAAAGGCTCAGGAGCTGAGAGCATTTGTGCAATGGCATTAAGTGGCTGTGGGAGCTGTTTTTGTTTTATTGAGAGATTTAATGAACAAGGGCAAGCAGCCAGTAGGTAAGGGATGTTTTAAGACAGGACAGCAGTACATCTTTGTTACACAATTGCAGCAATTGGAGTTAAGTTAGGAGTGTGTTAAGGCAGAGTCTGCCCATAATCCAACACAAAAAATGAAACTTACTCAAACTCTCCTGGAGAGACTAAATCAATCCCTATGTAAACAGCTGGACAAAGATTAAAAATCATCAGCTTCTGTATTTTAAGAACTCAGTTTGCAAAACCTGAAAGAGGAAATCCTGAAGCCACTAAAGAATCTACTTACAGAGAAGTTAATCGTGTAGATGTGAGCTGGCAGGTGCTTAGCACTGCTGTGAACACTTGGCATCTGCTGGAGCCAAAGCTGCTCTTGCACCACCAGAAGGGCCAGGATTTAGTTGGACTGCCTGTGCTGGGTTGCTGGAGTGACCTCTGCACTGTATGGGGAAAGCAGGGGGGTCAGCACAACTGCACATCCCTCCACAGAGGAGGAGGAAGAGGGCTGTCCCTTACACCTCACAGCAGAGAGCCAGTTCTGTAACACTAACAAAGTAAGCTGGGTGCGTATCCTACAGGAATCAGATGGTGCCTTCACTCCCAATGGCCTGCAAGAGCACAGTGCAGTTGCTGAGCTGTAGGTGTTACACTGAGTGGCTTAAAGCAGGGCCTGGTCTAGACCCCTTCAAGGGCAGCAGGTCTTACAGGTGATCAGAAACCTGTAAACAGCTCAGTCGTGTCAAAGTACACAGTGCCAAAGAGTGTGCACTCCCCAGCTTATCATGTTAAGGCAAGAAGGGAGAGGCACTGTGTCATGCACAGCAGCAGCTTACACTATGGACTTGTATGAACCTGAAGTGCATTGCACTGGTGACAGATGTATGTAAGTACAGCTTAAAAGAGAAGCCAGAGGGGTCAGGACATAGAAGCTGCTGGACTACAGTATAATTGCTATGTCTGGGTACTGCTGAATTCTTATTTATCAGGCAGTAGCTGAAGAAAGAGTAGAGGAGACAGGGACAACAACCATTCTGCCACAGCCAGGGGCTGTCTGAAACTTAGAAAAGTCTTTGGTTACAAGGAAGACAACTTCAGCCTAACTCTGGAAGTTGTTAGTTCTACATGCTGCTCCAAAATGCTACCACTGAGCCTTACAGCAGGAAGCTTGCAGAAGCAAATGCCCACCTCACTGCGTGACACAGAGCTGCCACTGTGGGACACCCAGCCATCAGGGCCAGCAAAAGGTATTCCAGATGAAGAATCAAGAAGCTCTGGAATGGCCATAGTACTCTGGGGTCCGTCGCAGTGGCAGCCTGACTGAAGTTTAAGGCTCCCTCCTGCTGCTTTCTCTCTCCCAAGCTTTGTTACATTAACCATTACAGCTGCAGCTCTTCTCATTATCCATTAGCATCCAATCCTAGTGAATAACACGCAATCTTCCGCCACTCTAACTGCTACTTGACTCCACAATAGGCAACATCAGACTAGGAGGTAGATAAAAACACCCATTTATTACTACTCTCAGAAAAGCAGACACTACAGCATTCTCTGCACAACGTTTCAGCTTCATCCTTTCACACACAGCTGCCATTTCTGCCAAGAGACTTGGAAAATGCTCAGGATAAAGGCAAACAGGGATTAACCTCCTCTGGGCCACTGCCTCCAGCTCTACACCAGCGCTCTGCACTGCCCTTGCTCAAAGCCAACGCTCCTGTATCAGCTGTAGAAGTGAGCTACGGCTGCTGGCCTCCTGCCTACACTGGGCTGGCACCGTGTGCCAAACCTGCTACAAATTCTAATCTGTGGTAAAGAAAGCACAGCTTACTGCTTTCTGAGGGAAATAAACTTCCCAGCAGAGATGTGGGGTCAAGCTGAAGTTAGAAGCTTTGACTGGTAGCAACACCACCCTAAGGAAAGGGTGGCAGGTACAGTTAGCTCCCGATCCTCCTCTTGGAAGAAATTTAACATCACCCACCCTTGAATGACAAAAAAAAAAGGGGATAGGTCTCCACAGCTCAGTGCTGCAGAAGCTCCACTGAACCCTTGGAGTGGGGCCTGAGAGCAGCAGGGAGCCACAACCTGGCAGCACTGGGCTCCCTCTGCCCCATGCCCAGTGCTTCTGCCATCACCTGTCCTGCCAGCAGTCACACCGAGACACTCCTGAGCTACCAACCCCCCCACCTTCTGATCTGGAAGAAAGGGAGCTCTGCAGCAGCTCTGCTGCGCTTAGGTCGCTGCGCTTCCCCCATGCTGCGAGGCCTATGAGACAAGGCCAGTGAGAGCCAGGACGGAAGGGATAGGGCTGACTTCTGTTGTTTTGTTTGTTTCTTAAAGTGCAGGATCATTACTAAAGCCAAAGGAAGCCAGCCTTCTTCCTCACTAACCACAAAACAGCAAAGACAAAAGGGCTACAAACTCCGGGCGTTTCTCCAAGATGCTCAACAGGGCTTTTTACATACCTAGCGTACGCCCAGTAACCTTATTTATCCTCATCCTAGAACTACCGCGTTTAAATACCCCCAAAGAACCTAGTTTGTTACAAAACGTAATTTACAGACTCGTTGAACGAAGATAAGCTGCCTGGTCCCCTGCTGCAGACAATCCATCAGGAGAAGGGCAGCCCCTTGCACACAGAGCCGCGCAGCCGCCGCTCAGCTCACTGGTGCAGATGGGCCCTGTCATCCGGACGTTTAATGTGAATTCTTCGCACGCGTTCGATGCGCTCTCGCTCCTCATCTTCCTCCAGGTGATGGGAGCGGCCAGCTGCCCCTCCTGTGGCTTCCAGGAGCGCGTTGTCAGGTCCCCTGCCATCCTGGGACTCGTACAGCAGAATGTTCAGTGTCTCCTCGTAAATGCGGGCTTCTGGGAACTCCACCTGCCCAGCGAGAGAGAAGGTCACGCTCACCTACTGCAGGCACCCGGTCACCTCAATTTACCTCCTGAAATTTCTCTGTTTTTAAAAATGTCTTCATCATACTCCACTCACAGAAAGCCTTCCGAGCACAAATGTTTTGCTATTTGCTTTCACCCTTTGAGACCCAGCAGCCCGTTTTTTCAGAACTGGCCTGCTCGCAGGGCAGGCTCAGTCAGATGTCTCTACAGGGAGGCATGCCACTGCTCACCAGGAGCTGCCTTCACACAGGAACAGACAACAAACTTGACTAAGTGCACAAGTTTGTCTAAAGATAAGAACTGGACTGAGCTTGCATTATGCCATATCATAATTGCCCTGTGTTAAGCGCTACATCCAATCAGCCCCTGCCCCAACAAACCCACGGGATGAGCTCCACTACGCTGCTCTCCCACTCTGAATGGCATTGATTATTCTATAGAGATGCTAGACAATGAAAAGCGTGTTCAGAATGGAACAGATGTCAGGGTGCCAGCCTGAAAGCAGTGGGGCCCCGCTGCTGTTTCCTCGTACCTTTGTCTGTTTCTTCTCAGTAGCGTAAACAATGGAAGTGCAACAGACTTCAGCAATCTTCCGTCCCTGCCCGTAGAAAGACCAGCAGCAGATCTCGTCTCCAATCACATCTTTTATAAAGAGCACTCTCCCATTAAACCTCAAGGACAGCTTATCAAACAGCTCAATGTTTTTCAGCATGTTGTCGTCAGAGTTGCTGTGAGAGACAAAGAAGGCAGCGGTCACATCGGGGTGATTCAAACAGTAATGCAGAGCAGAAGGAGGATTCGGGCAGAGAGCATTCACAGGCCCATAAACCCAGCTTCTTTTGATTCACTGTGTCTGTACCAAGGTAGTGTTTAAAGATGGTATCTAGGCCTGCAGTGGATAACTCATTTACCAGTACAAGCAGGAAAACGTGCTGCTTAAGAAGCAGCGATAGGACATCAACAGCACTGTGAGCAATGCACAGGCCAAAGGGATGTCAAAGGCCACTTCATTCGTGTACAAAATCCTAACACCCAGATGAAACCCTTCCTAAGTTCAAGCCTAGGACCAGCTGGATGAAGACAGTGTTTTGCCATGAAACTTAAACACAGACATAAGGAATGGCAGACAAGGTCTTAATGATTTTACCACTTACTGACAACGCTATGGCAGGCTTTCTGTACTCAGCCAAAGTGCTGCAGCCCATGGGGAATGCAGGCCAGCAGCTGGCCAGGAGTCTCTACCAGCTGCACCTGGGCGTTAGAGGAACCCCCGTCACAGAAAGAGCACATGCTCAGCCTTCTGTGGATGACAGTGGGCTCCCTCCTGACTCAAGCTTGAAATTAATTGGGAAAAAAATTGAACACATGCCAGCTCCAATCTGTCGCTGGTTCTGAGTGTAGAAAAAGCAAAAATGTATCATGGAATTTAGCCTATGAACAACTTCAAAGAACTCCGGGATAAGTCATTTACCTGGTGTAGGAATATTTGTTGTTGCTTCTGTTGTATAGCAACTTCACTGCTGGCTGTAAAAAAAACCAAACAACATACATATCAGTTAAAGGACATGCAGTAAGCACTGGAATCTCAGCTCAGTCCAAGACCACACTGCAGAGAAGCTGCAATACGAAATGACACCATTAGGCCCAAACTCAGTGGGATTTTGTTGTTGCTGTTGTACAACTGTTGAGTACCGGCTGGTAATGGGGCCACAATCCCTTCTGATCCCTTCTGGGACTAGGTCATAATTCACTCTCGCCCACCACAGCCAGCAGGCAGAAACAGGAGCCACTGATGCACTTTAGCTAAAGAAACCATCTGTTGTTATTTATCAGAGCGGACAAACCAACAGAAGATCTAACAGTCCCTATGAGCTGCTTGCTTGATCAGCCTGCTTCTGCCCGCAGCCTCTATTGTGATACCTTATGTGGAGACAGACAAGGCCTGATCAACATCTGACTTTTAATTTAGAAGACTGTAGTGGAAATGCTAAGTCACAGCCTGAAGCAGTGATTGAGCACCTGGTGGGAAGGCAGGGCCAGCCCAGGGGAGCTCAGGTGCATGCAATGTACCTGAATGACCAGAAGAGGTGGAGCCAGGATCCACCCCTTTACAGACCTCATTTAAGGGTTGGCAGTGGAGGTGAGGGCATCTCTTGCTGGAGATCCCTGCCTACCTGAGGCCTTCCAAAGGTAAGCAGATCTTTTTCTTCATTTGTGCATTTGGGCTTGTTCTCGTTTGCCGTAGCCAAAGACTATGCCACCCTGCTATTATTGTGGTACTTTCCATCCCATTATAGCATTACAAAGACATGTTTAGCCTGCTGTAGATTTCCAGTGTTTACTTCTTAAAGCTTTGGTCAAGATCCCAATTCCCAGGACAGTAACCCAGCATCCTTCCAAGCATGGTCTCTCTTACCTTATTAGAAGTGGCTATAAGTTTTTGCTCTTCCTTGGAAGATGTGATGACTGGTACCTTGCAGAATGGTTCGTATGCATCTTTGTTCTGCTGAAACAAGAACCAAACAGCAGCTGAAAGTAAACAGACCTTAAGGCACACTCTCATGAGCTGGGAAGGTCTTGTGTATTCTGTGCCACAGCTGAAGAGCCACAAGTTAAGCATGCAGTGTGCCTTCATGCTGCACTGAGCAGCAGTTTCTGGCCCATGGTCTGAACTAGGCTGGCATTCCAGCTATGGGGCAGCGTCCCTCTGGGACCACCTGAGGTGCTCATCTGTGCTCTGTACCACTCTGGAATTGCAAGTACTGCACATTAGGTGTGTGTGTATATATATATACACACACACATAACAGCACGACCTGGAACATGGTTTCACTTGAACAGGACACTGGTAACAGTAGCTTCAAACCCAAGATGAGCATCTCAGAGGAAGACAATGAGGAAAGCAGGACTCCCAGCAGCCATTCTGGCTGGTACTGGTACTTTTAACAAAGCTTGTGCTGACAATGGATCATCCCACTGCATAAGACCCTGTACAGCAGTGGACCACACTGCAGAGGTGTCAGGCTCTGCTCCTTGCACGCTTCTAGCAGTCACCAGAGGGAAAGGGAGCTCAGCACAACTCGATAGCAATGCTGAGAGCAACTCAGTACTTCATTCTGGATGTGACTGGGCTCCAGCAGATTGGTGAAGTATTCCAATTACTGGTCTTACCCCAGCTTAGGAAAGGCAGCAAGTGGACACCATCAGACCATCCTGCTGCATGCACTGAAGCTCTGCCTACCTAGAGCAGCCTCCTCCTCACCTCCATCTTTCACAGCAGCCAGAGCAACCCAGCTTCTCGTTAGCACCACAACCTACCTGCAAGGCTGCCTGGCACTCATCCACCAGCCCCTGGACCAGGTAGTACTTTGCTTCAGCCAAGAGCTCTTCTATCTCCCTGCGGCTCTCGGGGAGCGGCACGGCGCCGTCGCGCAGGTAGTTCAGTATTGTCCCAAAATGTTTCCCGCAGCGGTCAATCAGGATCCAGCCTAGGGAAAGGAGAAGACTCACAGTAGAGCAAATGTGGCAAAAGACCTTGAGCCTGGCCTAGGCCTGCTGCACCAGGCAGGTTCCTGCCAAGAGAGCTCCAGCTCCGTGCTCTGGTTTGGCAATCAGAGAGCTGTACTTGCACGGGGAACTCGCTGCCTCCTCCTGCATTTTTCAAGTGCATATGTGGGAGTAAGGTAGGAAGCTCACTTGTTTCTCACAGTTCCCAGTTATTGACAAATGATGAACTGTTACAGAGGAAGGAATTCTTCTCATTCTCAAAGCAATCAGCTCTGTTCTTCCTCTATTCACAGCATCCCTTATCTTACACCCAAGGGCCGTTACGCATACACATGGCTGTTTCTTACAGGTGCATTTCTTACAACAGCCAACCAAACTCAACCACCTCCAGGTTCCCACACCTCTACACAACATTGGGACCCACTGCCACCCACCACCTCCAACAGATGTGCAAAAAAAGGTCAGAAAGAGAGCATGCAGATTCTGGATGTGTCATTGCCAATTCTCCTCCAGTCTCCATGTTCCCAACCTGCAGTTGCTTGGTACCTTCTTGGCACAGCGTCTGGAGCTGCTGAAATCTCTAATGCGACAGCACACGTAAGCAGAATGTAATGTATGGGCAATGGGAATGGTGTAAAGGAAAGAAAAGAGCCCCAACGAAGCACTTTCCAGTTAGCTGTGCTGGGAGGATCCCTGTTTCACCTCTTGTTGCCAGTCTGCTGCTGGACCCTGAGAAGCATTACGCAAGGCTGAGCCTCGAGTTTCCATAAATGAACAGATGGCCACCCTCACGGGCTGCAGCTCAGGAATGCAGCGAGGAAACGCTTGTGGGGAAGGAGTCATATTTTGGACAAATAAGGAAAGTAGGTTAAAACCGAGCCTGTATGTTCTGCATGAATGGAATTACTAGTAAAAATCCCAACGCTTGGGTAAATCTGGAAAGCGAACACAGCCCTTTCATGCTGTTCTGAGGAAAAACTGAGACACTCTCCAGCAGTTTACTACAGGCTCTCCATCTCCCTCATTACCCTGCTGTCTACACAATGTATAATTGTAATTGTACAGACCGCAGTACCAAACTGGAAAGCTGAAGGCAGGATAACTAGAACCAGAAATGAAAGAACAAAAGACTGATCCAGGCTAATGAAAGCAGTACACCTATTGAACCAAAGCAGGGAAGAAGCCCATTTGTCAATGCAGAGGCAGGCAAAGCAAGCTCTCCTGTTTTAAAGAGATGAGAGAGCACAGGGCATGCTAATGAAGAAGAACATCCATATTCCCAAAAATGCAGCCACTGACAAAGTGTTTACTGGAGTTCAGCTACCTGAAGGGAAGTAATGAGCAGACTGAGAGCAGAATTATGACCCCCAAACTTCTTTGTTATCATCTCTGCCACAGTTCCCTCTGTAGGCTGTAAAAATCTCCTGGAACTTCATGCTTACAGATGGCAAAACCAAAGCAGAATTGCTCACTTTCAGACGGGGCGGGGGGGTGGGGGGGGAGATGAGAAAATATTTTGAGCAGCATTGCAAAATGCAAGTGGCTGCTAAAGCAGCTTTCAAAAAACCCTTCTGTTTTAACCAAACAGCCAAAGCCACAGCCAAAAGGAGATGACTCACAGGACGGTGACCCTACTGCCACTCAGTTATGGCTGTGCAGAGCTTAAGAAGTGGGTTTTCAGCCCTTTAAAGCCATTTTTAACTACAGCAATACAAAAATGTGCTGCAATCCATGTAGCAGGGTAGGCATACAGTGTTCAAGAAATGCATGTACACACATTGGATCTTCAGGAAATTAATTTTCCTTCATAATATAACATCTCAGGGACAGCTTTCAACCACTAAACAAGACTACATTTTCTGAGCAAGCCTTGGCAGATGAAACAACAGCCTGACACTGACACCTGATTCTTGACAGCCTTACTAACCAAAGAAACACCCGCCCTGATCAACCACCTAGCAGCAAGATACAGAGAGGGAAAGTTCACCCTGCTGAAAGGAAAACTGGAAACAGATGGACGCGCTTGGAAAACCCACAGCCTTCTACCCTCTTCTTACCATGAAATAAAATATTCAAAGTATGCTGACTTGCTACAGTTCATGAACAAGTTCTAAGCTGAAAATAATCATCTGTCACTCCCCAGCAGAAAACTCATCTTTTCTCCCGGAGTCCAAGCAGCAGCTTGTTGTAATTGTTACGCTTTGAGAAAGAGCTCAGGAGATGGTACTGGGGTCAGAAGAATGCAGCCAAATGAAGAGGAAGACACACAGTGTGAAACATTCCACAGATTGCAAAAGAACTTCATTCTTTCCAGTTTCTCTGCAAGTCTGGCTCCTTTTCCTGAGAAACACTGTTTTGTGCCAGATTTTGGGTGCGACCAATAGACAGAATTTTGAACAACTTCAGATAAAGAGAGTTTCCTTTGACAGCTGTAACGCTATTGTCCCAGTTTCCAACAACATGCTAGGGAGAGGGAGATAAAGCAGGAGCTACTGCCGTGGGAGTGTCTCAGTTACAATATACAGGAAGTATCAAATTCCTATTAAAGCACAAATGAGCTAAACGGAACGGCCCCATGCGGACATAGTGGAATTCACAGCAAAATAGATTTGAGATTTTACATCTCAAGCACTGCATTTTAGCAGGGTAAACTCTGGCTAGCACCATATTAGGAGTAACATTGCCTGCTGCTCTCCAGGAGGCGGAACCTGCACTGAGGGAGAAACAAACTCTGAGCCTTGAGCTGGAGCCCACAAACCACAGCTCCAGTGCTAACGCTGTACAGCAGCTGAAAGCTTGCAAAAGGCATGGTAAAACAACTGCAACAATGCAGCCTTTCACCTTCCCCCCAGCTTAAACAGAAGCACTTCGAGCTAAAACAGGGATATTCTGATGATTAGGTTGGCTGGTTTTTTTTTTTTTTACAATTTTTTTTCCTTCAAATCCAATTCCTCCTATCTCAAGAAAGCTTATTGTGAGAGCCCTACTAAATCCATCGCTTGTTCCACGTGGCCTCTAAATACAGGCTATTCTAAAGCACTTAAGTCCAATACATCTAACCAAGCAATACGTTTTTTGTGCCTTCAGCAGGTTCAAACAAAAACTTCAGCTAGTTCACTTGTCACAAGAAAGGTGTTTTAGATCTCTAGGATCAGCAACGTGGCAGCTGTTGTTACAGAAAAGGTATCCAAGTTGATAAACACCGTTATAGGCAAAATGCCAGCATATAAATAGAAAGCCCTGCTTTGAATTAAGCTCTGTGATGCTCCCACGATATGAAAACACTGACATAAAACTACACCAAGCAGCTGCAAACAGCCATCACACAAACACATTTCAGTTTCAGTATTAGTTTGATTGTGAACGTCTTCAGGTATCTCAGGAGAAGAAAGAGCCAATGTATCTGGGTAGGAAGCAAAGTATTTGAATGCTGCTCCTTTAGAAGACTGCAGTTTGACACACTGCACATTCTTGCTTTCAAGACACGTTTAACTTGGAGAAACCCTCCTCCCAGCTCCCATCTTTTGTTGTCAGTAATGCCGTAGCAAAGTTTCTAAAGAATTTGCACTGTTTTTGCTCTACTGAAGCCAACAGCCAATATTCCCACATGAAAATAAACTTAAGACTTCAAAAATCATCTTTTTGCTCAAAAAGCACACAACTTCCAAGTCTTATATTTATACTTCAGATAAGGAAACAAGATGAGGAAACAGCCTTCTGAGCTTCCAAGTAAATACGCAAGTCCTGACTCATAGTTTCTCAACCACAATCCTCATAATTTTCCACATACTTCAGAGCTTTTGTGTTAGTATTTCAAAAGAAAAATGCAGCCTGTGCTATCTGGGCCTGAGAGGAGCCCTCTCTGGTTCTCAGCACACTTTTGATGCTTAGCCAACTAGCCAAGCCATACGTATCCCTTGTTCCACACCTTTCATCAGCTAAGATGAACTTCAACACTAATCAAAGGGGCCTATTACTACACATTTCTCTCTCTTCTCCAGCTTTTGGTCCAACCTCTTCCAAGCAGTTGGAGCTGTGGGACGGACGCAAGGCGCACCCTTACCTTCGCTGTCAGTCAGGACTTCCATTCGTCCACTGAACATGGCCTTGAGCATGGTGTCCTGCTTGGTCAGCGTCTGCATGGTGGTGTAGTACAGGGCCCCCCCAATGTTCAGCTTGACATACTTGGAGCTCGGGCTTGTCCCTTTGAAGGAGGTCGTGCGGGTGGCAGCTGCCGGCACTGCTGAGCTCACCACGCTTTCTCCCGACATCTCTTCCTGCAAGCAAGGAGTCATCCATCAGAGCCCTAGGGGGGCCCAGCCTCAGCACCTCTTTGAAATGTTCCCAAATTCTTTGGGTATTTAAACATTGCCTTCTGTCTGGAAGTGACAGAGAGCAGCCAAAGGAAGCCAAGCAGCTCAGCCAGGGAAGAGCTCCTCAGGTGCCGAGCACTGTGGAAGTCAGAACTTTCCCAGTGTCAGACCAAAGCTGCATTCGTTTCTTTCACAACTTTTAAAGTTTTATTTCATACATAACCTGGTGTGTATCAGGCCATTCCCAGCGTGCTGACCCAGCACACCTCCTGTGTGCTGAATGCAGAATATCCCCACGTTTCCTTGGGACTTTCTGTCTCCTTGAAGCTCCCCGCTGTGCTCCCATACCTCCCAGCACCCAGAACTGCTGCTTAGCATCCCCTCTGCCCATAATTTTCACTCTAAATTGATCTGGGGGAGGTAACGAGACCTCGTGTTGTGGCAGAAACAAGTCAGTGTTACACCAAACTCTGTCTCCACGTCGCCATGTGCTGTGACACGAGGACTGCAGCCACTTCAAGCGGACAGCTCCAGGCCCGAAACTTTTCAGCCGGCTGATTACCGCGCTAATTGATTTCCACCCCGCTGCTATTAAAAGCAGAGCAATCCGACGGCGCCCACACCATGAGAAGCCGCGATGGGCCCTGGGCCGCCGTGACTTCTCTCAAAGAGCGCCCCGAGGCCCCGGCTCACAGCCCGGAGCCACCCCCTGCCGCATCAAAGCCCATCCCGGGGGCCCGGCCTCATCCCCGCGCCCTGGAAACCAGAGCGGAGCCCCCGGATCCTCCCGTTCCCTCCCAGCCCCGCCGCCTCCTCCTCACCATGAAGGGCGCGACGCAGCCCCGCGAAGCGAGCGAGCAAAGCGCCGGGCGGGGAACTTCCGCCCTGCTCCGCCCACTTCCGGTCTGACTCACGTCTACTTCCGGTGAGGCGCAGGTGCCCTCCTTAAAGCGTTCCGGTGCGCCCCCTCAGCTCCGTCAGGCGGGGCCGGGTCGGGAGGGCAGAGGAGGCCGGAGAGCTGCGCTGCCCCAGAGGGCAGCGCGGCGAGGAGCGGATCGGGTTGGGTTGGGTTCGCTGAACCGCGGCACAACCGGAGCGGTGCGTGGGAAGGAGGAAGGGAGAGAGCAGGCAGGCGGAACAGTAGGAGCGGTGCGGGTTGCTGGCCGGAGCCGCAGTGCGGGATGGGGTTGCCGGGCTCGGCCTAGCGGGCTGCCCGGGGCCCCGCTCGGCAGCAGCGGGCTTAGGGCCTCCGGAGGTTGCTCCGGCCTGTGTGAGGCCGTTCCCTGCGCTGGGCTGGCCCTGGGCTCCGGGTGCTGCTGTCTGCGGGGCCGCATCGCCTCCGCCGCCTTCGTGGGGGTATGTGGGGAGAGGTGAGTGGGGCAAGTCCCTCATCAGCTGCCCTCTGCGGGGGTGGGGCCGCTGGGCGGGATCGTGCCTGCGGGCAGCAGGTGCCACGCGCTTGGTTTGCCCTCAGATGAGCTCAGGTTCGGGTGTTGCCAGAGGTGGTGGCAGCTCTGTGCGTTTTGTCTTGTTCAGCAGCAAGAAATTGCCTTCTGAGGTCCCTTTGTGCCCGTTCCCTTTTATAATTATCTGTAGAACTGTTCTTAGTTACGTTCATTTTCTTGTTTACAGAGAATGCATCTGACTGGAAAGGGGAGCTGGAGTGTGAGGAGTGGAGCGCAATGACTACAGCGCGCTGATTGCTGTTCACTCGTTTACTTTGCTGTTAAAATCTACATGCCTGCGTTAAGGTGCAGACATCTCTTGAATGATGTGCATATAAGTATCTGGGTTTTCCTATTACAGTCTCACTGTCAGGTAACTCGGCCTTTTCCGAAGCTGCGTTTTACCTCATTGGTTCTGTGCTGTTGAATACCCTCCTTCCTCCATTTAAATGTCAGATGCGCGCAGACCTAAATCTGAATGGCTTTTGTATGTTTTCTCCTCTCTGCTCCTCCTTCCCCAGGTGCTTGCTGCGAGGATCGTTCCGTTACGTTCACCTCTTGGTCAGTCATAAAGATGTTCAGTGCCAGCCAGTCCTCCAAGGCCCAGTTCCTGGACAAAGCACGGCAGGCCCGCGAGGAACGGCGTGAGCTGAAGGAGCGGGAGCGCGCTGCCGTGCAGATCCAGGCACTGGTCCGGAGGTTCCTCTGCCGATGCCACCTGCAGAAGGAGATCAGGTATGTGAGGTTCTGCCCTCTGTGCTTCACTCTGATCTGGAGAAGTGGGCTTGATTTGTAACCGCCAATGTTCATGTTCCTCTCTTTCCTAGGAGAGAAGTGGAGGATTTCTTTGGGTCAGCTGAATCTGGGGCAAGTAAAAGGAGTGCTCTTTCTGTCTTCAGAATTGCTAGGAAGCTGCTGTTTGTATTTAATCATAAGGAGGACAAAGAGGTAAGGTTTCTACTCTGATATTCTTCTTTCAGTGTTGCTGTTTAAATGTATTTAACATGTTAATATATTACCTAGTGATCATGTAGGTTCCTGTGATGTATTTTAGCTTCAGAAATGTGATCTCTGTCCTTCTTGGAGAGGTCTGCCTGTAGGACTGAAATAGAAGAACCCTTGAATTTTTCAGTAGTGGTTCCATTCTCGGGGTATGGTTTAACAGATGGTTTTTCCTGCTGACCATGCCAGCATCAGTAATTGAGCAGTGCCTTGTGATTTTGTTAGCCCCATCAGTTCTCCAGGCACGTGCATTGTGGCAAGCCAACAAAGATCTGCCCTGGTACGGAGTAGTGTGCAGGCTTTTTATATTGCAACTTTTCTGACCTTGCCCTGACCTTGTAGTTTCAGGGTGAAGCCCTTTGCTGTAGTGTTTCTGTCAATGTAATGATGATTTTTGCCCCGAAGAGTGATGAGGGCTAATTAAAAGGGAAACAAAGGGAAAATTAAAGACTGTATTTAAATTGCAGTAACAGCTAGTGACTTTTAAAAATCTATTTCAACAAACTCTAGTTGACAAAGGTACAAGTAGTGCAAATGCAATTTTCTGTAGTTGCAGTGTGCAAAACAAACATGAATACTACATGCAAAATTGTGAAGTGTCTGATATCCATTCTGCGTTGTCCAGCAGTTAGTCATTCCCCTGCTGGGTCAGAGACTAGGATATGCTCATTTCCGCAGTATTTCTGGGTACTGCTCTTAGTAGAACCAGAGCAGCCAATCCTGTAGCTCAGAATGGCTCATAACTTGCAAGCATCTGGCAAATACAACTGGACTGAGATAGTAATTACTGAGTTCTGCATGTGATTGCCAAGTTCTACTGTGAGCTCTGGTGGTCAGGAGTTTGGAGCATGTTGCTGCACTCACTGGTATTAAGCTCATTTAGCTGAACCCCAGTAAGAAGATGCTTTTCCTGTCATCAGCCCGTGTCATTGAGGGGGCAGTTTAGCTGGGAAAGCTGAAGAATTCCTCCTGTTGATTAAAAACTGTGCTCAAGAAGAAGGTTCTTCTGCATTGCTCTGGCATGACACGTAGATGAGCTCTTGAGGGAATGAGGCATCAGCACTATCCACGGGGAATGTGTTTAGAATGTTTGTGTTTCTGATATGTAGATACTTTGCTTCCTCTGCTGAGCTGTTCCCAGTGCTTTTCCAGAATAGCCCTTACTGTAGTTAGAGCTAATATCACCTCTTCTCTTTTGTTTCGCAGAGATTTGAAAAGCTGTGCCGTTGTATTCTTAATAGCATGGATGTTGAGAATGAACCAAAGGTCAGCAGGATTTTGGGTGGGAGGAGGGTGGCATTTTGTGTGGAGATTTAGGTTGGTGTTGTTAAAATTATTTAGCTTTCAAAAGCCCCATGAGCGTTGCTGAGACACCATGGTGAATGTTTGGACAGGTTCCTCTGTATTTCTCTAATGTTTTTACAGCGTCTTTCTGTGGTGGGTGGAATGCTCTGACCAAGTGATTTCTAAGAGAAATAACTTGGCTCCACTGCTGGGTTCAGTGGGGCCCTGAGGAGGTCGTTTGGTCCAGGACTTCCTGGCAATATATCTTTTGTATCAGTAGCACAAATCTAATCACTGCTCCCATTTGTGTCCTGCCTTCCTCAGGTGTGGTATGTGTCACTGGCACTCTCCAAGGATCTCACACTCTTATGGATCAAACAGATCAAAGACATTTTGTGGTTTTGCTGTGAATTTCTCAAGCAACTTAAGGTAAATAATACTTTTTGTTTGTTTGTTTTGTCTACCTGCATCTAACAGATCTGTGGTTTAGCGCAGAGCTAATTAGATTTATTACATTGGTGTTTGTAATTGCAGCCTGACATCTTACAAGACTCCAGACTGGTCAGTTTGCACCTCACAATGCTTGTCACTTTCACAGACACTTCTACCTGGAAAATCCTTCGAGGAAAAGGTTGGTGCATCCAGATCAGTAAAGGCACAGATCCAGGCGTTGTTTTAAAAAATTTTCTTATACTTTTTCTGCACCTCGTCTTCTCCCAATGCTTACCACAAAGATTTGTTATGTCTCTGCTCACATAAAGCATAGAATGGCAGTAAGGATTCCCTTGAGGTGAGAGAGGCTACTTCCCTTAGAACAGCTGTTGCTGTTGCAAGGTTTTTATAGTGCTCTGGAGTCTCTCACACCAGAAGTATTCAGAGGAAATAGGAATATGTACTTCGTGTTTTTGCAGGGACTACATAGAAAAAGTAGATAAGTATAGTGAGGGAATATGACTCTTATAGCTTAAGTGTTCCACTTTACTGAGACTGGATGTGAAATACTGGTAAAATGGTTGTTTTTCATATAGGGGAAAGGAAATGGTGCGAGAAGAGCATATGAGCTGATAAAACATTTTGTAGCTTGTAAGAGAATAAGCAGTGCAGCCGTGATAGTGTTTTAATAACATCACTGTTTTAACCTGGAAGGTGAAACCCTGCGGCCTGCCATGAACCACATCTGTGCTAACATCATGGGACATCTAAATCAGAAGGGATTTTATTCTGTGCTGCAGGTCAGTCTCAGGCTGATACAACTACGTCTCCTATTTGTTCCAATCAAGCCCCAGTCTTGTTCTGCAGTCCTTGTTCTGAGCAAGCTTGTGTGATCTCTGTGTGGTGGTGTGTCAGGGAGAGGCTGGATGTGGAGCACTGCTGATTTCTGTGTGATCATATTTTTCTTCAGAGCAGTAAGGACCAAATACATCATCTCCTTTTTGTCTCCACTGCTGAATCTAAATGCTGCTTAATCATCTCATAATGAGATGTAGAGGAAGCTCGTTCACAAAGAGCAAGGGCTCTTGAATGTTTTTTGCAAACTTTGCTGCTGACTTATTGTATGAATTTGGTTTGTTTACTGTTCTGTTGGGGAAAGGAACTGATGTCTTTTTAATTAGTCTTTTTAAATGAGAGTGATATTACTGAGCAACTATGAGCCTTGCCTATTAATTCTAAGAAGCCTGGGAACCCACTGAGTACAGGTCCTAGAGAAACAAGAACAGAAGGTGATCTGATTTGAATAAAGGTTCTCTATATGCCATCATTAACCTAAAGCTCTTCTAGTTCTGCCCAGTGATTAGTAGTAACTGGTTTCTAGGCTTTTTATATGTTCTTTCTCTGCTTTGAAAGTAAACACGGTCTTTCAAGAACAGTTACAATCTTTTTCTGAATTCTGCAGGTTTTAATGTTTGTTTGTTTTATTCCAGATTTTGCTAACCAATGGCTTGGCAAGATCCAGACCATCCTTGTCCAAAGGCTCTTTAACTGCCATCTTCTCTCTTGCATTGCGGTAAGGCAGCCAGAGCTGTTTGGGGTGATACACAGCCAAAATTGTCTTTATAGAGCTTTTGAAGTCCTCTCTCTCCCTGTCTCTTTATGCCTTTGAGACTATTGTCCTGATGAAAGAGCTGCTTTAGGCAAATGGTTCGCTTTACTGTTGTCATTTTTCAGGCCAGAGTGCTATTAAGTTAGTAATAGATGTTAGTATAAGCCTAGACTTGAGTGCAATTCCAGATCAGTGTATGGGATGTGTGAACATTTCTCTGTTGAACCATCTGAAGGGGATGGAGCTCTCTGGGTAGGTGTAGTGCCTCTTAGCAATGAACTGCTGATGCCTGTGTACCTGTTCCTCAATTTGTAGGGGCAAAGTTTGCCCCTGAAACAAGAAACTGAATGCAGGTTTTTCTGGTGATTCAGTCTGTTCTCCTAAAGAAAAGTGTGCTGTAACTCTGACCTTGTCCCTGAAAGTCTTTTCACTTCAGCAGTCTGCAGCCAGTACCAGGCATTCTTTAAGACTTCAATGGTTGATCTGTCCCTCTTCTCTTCTATAGCTGTCACTACTGGGGTTATGAATTTGTGATATTCAGTGGATGCTCTTGGATATGTCACTTAACTTCTGCCTAAGGAAAGCACTATTTAGTTACTGTCATCGTGGCAGTGGGGAGGTGGGGAACTTGGGAGGTGAACTGCATAACATTTATAACTCTCTGGGTGTTGTGGATGTGCTGTGCGAAAAATATATCATGCTGTGAACTCTTTGATTTGTGTTCCATTGTGTCATGATCAATTTTGTGAACTTGCTGTGGTAACAGAAATATAAGTGAATTTTCTGTTTCGAGTTGTGTTTCTTGATGGGAGTAGAATCAGCAGCCAGCCCTGAATGACTCAGTTAGGAAGGCTGCTTC
The DNA here is from genome assembly GCF_002078875.1 of Numida meleagris. Lineage (NCBI taxonomy): Eukaryota > Metazoa > Chordata > Aves > Galliformes > Numididae > Numida > Numida meleagris. Next base: position 7,039,667 of record NC_034422.1, read on the forward strand.
TTGGCTAGATTGAATTTCTTGCACTGAAGTATTTCTCTCTGTAGCCCTGTGGTTGCTGCTCAGTTTTCAGACAATCTGCTGAGATCTTTTCTGATCCATATCATGTCTGTTCCTGCTATAATGACTCATCTTGCTACTCTAACACCTGAGGTAAGTGAGTGAGATAATAGTACCAAATGTGCACTGAATGTCACGCAGCAGCACTTGTCATTCCACTGTATCAACTTTTAAAACAGAACGCTGGCGTATCTCTCCCCATTTCAACTCTGTTCTGGAAGTGCTTGGTCCTTCCACCCTCCAGATGCTCAGGGTTTCTAAATACCACAGACATCATTAACAGTGTGAAGTGTTGGACTGAACTGCCCTCAAATAAATAAAACAAAGATGAAGACCTATGTACTACACACTTCGTATGTTCTTATTCTTCCATTTCTGTAATCATGGGTGAAGACTAAATAGAAATCAGTCTGTTGCATGGCAGATGTTCTGGGATATAACTAGCAGGCCTGTCCACTAACCTAACTTAATATTGGCTCCTCTGCATAGCTTGGTGCAAGCAAGTTTTGTGCAATATGGGCATTGTGTGCTCTTGCAGACAGACAGCTGAATGTCCATCTACAACTAGAATGTGGCCCATTCAACTGCAAGGTTTTAAATCTCTTGCTCTCTCCAGCAGTTTTAACTCCCCGATTTATCTGGAAAGAGAAGTTGATCCAAATTCCTGGTGGCAGATCAGGTGTGGTTGTTCTGTGTGCTGCTTGTCAGCCTCACTTGCAGTTAAATCCTATGTTTCAGCGTCTGGCAGTGATAGAATCTCACGATCTTTTCCGCAAGTTCATCATATTTTTAAGTCGTGAAGCGCAGTGTCGAGATGTCTGCGTGTGCCTGGAAGGAAGCCACACTCTTTGCTTGTTGGGTAAGCACTTGTAAGACTTGTTATGTTGTGCTTGGAAGAGAGTCTTGAGTCAAATCTTCATTCTCCACAGGTCAGAGCTGCCTCCAGCTCACCGCTTTTATCCTTACTTAGATAATTTCTAAATGATAGTTGAGAATTATTTTAGAATATTGCAAGTATGATTTAACATTAGGGATATTACAAGGCCCTTGCAAATCGAGGAAGGGTCAGAGACCTGATCTTGTATGCACGTCATCATGTGTACATGTGAAGTATTACTGTGAAGTATTATCTCCACTTTTTCTAGCTTTTCACTTGGACTCTGAGAAATTCTTGTCGTGTAGCAGATTTGAATCTAATTTCCCTAGGTAGATGTGCTACTGAAATATTTAAGAATACGTTTCTGTAAAGGTAACGAGGAACAGCTGGAACTCAGGAATAACCATGGCTGTAGCTTACAATACTTTGTGGAAGGTGTTGATGGGATGCAGATGAGAAGGCTGCAGGAGGATGCCAAAGTGACATCCCACCTTCGTGGCTGACATGATGGAAATGGCTTCCTGCAGGGTAGCCTCTCATAGTCATTTTTCACAGTAGTCCTCTTACGGTCTTGAAAATAGATGCGTGTTCATTTTGTTTCTGTTATCTGTAACCTCTGTCCTGCCATATCTGTTCCTCTTCTAAGCCTTGCTTTACTGGTTGTTCTGCCAGGTAATCTTGTGTACTTGGGCTCCCTGAATGATAAAGTTCTTGAGGACGAGACAGCTCATTTTGTGGGTGTGCTCATTCACATGCTCTCCTACTGCCAGAAGTATGTTTCACAAAAGAAATCCAATCTGACCCACTGGCATCCTGTTCTGGGCTGGTTTTCACAGTCTGTGGATTATGGGTAAGAGAGGAGGACCTTATGGTGATAGATGATTAAGCCTATTCATTTATTTTGTCAATACAGTGGGTTTTTTTTTTAAGCTGCAAACTGTTTTGCATTTTGAGATGAGCAATATAACCCTATTTAGAATAATTTATCGGATATTTTGGGATGTATCTGCACAATTTAAACTGCTTCATTCATATACAAACTATTACATGAAGAAGTTCAACTAGTATTGTGAGACTGGTAACAGTGGCTGTGCTGGTGCACTTGATATAGGACTTGTGTATCTTTTGTTGGTTTTTTTCTCTTTTTTCCCCCTCTGAGGACCATCTGCAATGTGGGTGCATGCTCCATTTTGACTGTGAGCTGAATATATCAGAATATCAATGGTGTTTTATTCCAGCCTGCCTTCTAACATGTCTCTCTGACTTTTCTTTTAGATTGAATGAGTCCATGCCTCTGCTGACAAAGCAACTGCAGCATCTCTGGGGAGTCCATATGATCCGCATCCTCTTCAGTGATGTGCTCAGCAAGAAATTGCTGGAGAATCAGGAAATAGCTCAGCTGCCAACACAGCCAGTTTCTCCTCAGAACAGCCTCCCTATGAAGAGTCAGTTCTGCAGGGTTGCTTTTGTGTCTACGTGTGTGTGTGTGCATGTGTGTGTTTCTGTCTCCCACTCTCACAGGAGTTGGACTTTTCCACTTAGCTAAAAGCTTTGAGTAATTACTTGCAGCAGCTGCTGCTGCTTAGGTGGGGATATTATCTCTGTTATTTGTAATTCCTGCTCACAGTGCCTCTGTGACCTGGGGCAAGTCTCTTACTTTGATGCTGTGAAGATATGTGCTTATTTTAGCAGTTTTTTTTCATTGTTTTGCAAGTAGCTAAAGTGCTTACTGCATTGCTTAGTGATTCCCAAGGCAAGATGGGGGGAGGCCAGCCTCCCAGGTGAAAAGCAAGGTGAAGCTGTTTTAGGGGCTTGTGTTACATGGTGATTCTGCAGAAGAATACTGAGAATAAGACAGCTGTAATCTAGCAGTTTTCCAGTTGTTAGCCATAGTGCTAGATCCTGTGGCTCATTAGCAGATCTGGTAAGGTTTCAGGCTCAAGGGTAATGCCCCACTGAAGCATTCTTCTGCACTACTAGCATCTGTACAGCGTTCTGTAAGGAAAAAATCCCCTCAAACCTACTGTCCATTGGTGACCCAGTTTGCTACAACCCTCCCTCACAGCATTGCAAAGGTGCCGAGGGCAAGAAATGGTTTGGAATAACCCCTGTGTCCTGAGCCAGTGTTTTCTGTGCTTCCATCCCCAGATCTCTTCAAGAGAGCTTTTCAGAAGTCGGCATCTGTGCGCAACATTCTGAAACCTGTTGGGGGCAAGCGAGTGGACTCAGCAGAAGTGCAGAAGGTGTGCAGTATCTGTGTGCTGTACCAAACTACTCTCACGACGCTAACGCAGATACGCCTGCAGATCCTCACAGGTCAGGGCACATCTGTGCTTTTCAAATCACTTCAAATGTGGAGGAAAAAAAACAAACAGCGTTTTCTCATTAAATTCTGTTGACTCGGTGGTAGCTTTATTACTGACAGCAGTTTATTGACTGGTTGGATGGAAGGCTTGTTCCATCCTGAATCATACATCTGATCAATAATATTCAGCACTTCTTTATCAAGCATTAGCTCTCCAGAATACAAATTGAAGCAAGTTTTCCTATAGTGAAACTTTGCTTACTCCATATCAAACTTAAGACTAAGTGAGTCTTTTCAAGAAGCCTTGCAGTATTAATCTTTGTGGTGGAAGCACTGAATGTTTTCATACGTTTTCAAGAACAAATTACCTCCAAATGGGTGGAAAGGGAGGTGAACACTCCTTTATCCAGTGCCTAGAGCAGAGCAGTGAGTCCAGAGTGGGAAAGGGTTGCAGATATGCAAGCAGTTCATACCTTGTTAAAAAGATCTGCTTTCCTGGTGGCTGTACGTCTCTTAATGCAGATGGGCTTTGGAGCCCAGTGTGATGCCTGTTGTGTTCCCTTCAAGTAAAGGGTTACTTTGCAAAAAGACCTGTCAGCTCCAAGTTCTGTTTTTCTCTTTGAGCCTGCATGAAGAAGCAGGCAGGAAAAGCTTTACTGAGTGCACTTTATATTTCTTTGTTGCTAGGCCTCACTTACTTGGATGATCTGTTGCCCAAATTGTGGGCTTTTATCTGTGAGCTGGGACCACAGGGCGGGTTAAAGCTCTTCTTGGAATGCCTGAATAATGACACAGAAGAATCCAAGAGGCTGCTGGCCATGTTGATGCTCTTCTGTGACTGCTCCCGTCACCTTATCACGTAGGTAGCGAGCAAAGGATGCTCTCCGTATCTGTAATGTAAAACTCTCGTGTTCCTTAGGTTTCAAGAGGAATAATTAAGGTATTGCTGTCTTTGCATAAAGATAACAAGGTAGCGTAAAGCAGCAGGCTTCTTGAATGTAATCCTGAGAAAGAGGACTTCAGAAGGACTTCCCCTATCAGCCTTTTGCTGCTTCAGGAACGTACAGCTGGCTGAAGTGGCAATAAAAGATTAGGGAACTAGCAAGGGAGGAGGGGGGGGGGGTGGACATTTCTCCTGCAGCTTATGGGCAGCAATTGCATCAGTCCAAAGCATATACTTTGGTGTAGATATCTTTGAGGAATGGTGATATAGTGCTGCTGCAAGGAAGCTTGGCAGCTTATGTGCTTCAGTTTGCAGCTCTGTTGCTGTCTTGCTCATTGGCTTGTGCAGCACAAAGAATGGGAAAAAGGGTGGAAAATTATCCTTGCTGGTCAGTAGAGACTGTTTTGATAATGAAAAAGCTCTCTGTGGGACTAGTCTGCAGTTCCTTTTAACTGTGAAATACTGTCTGTGCTTGTAGCTCAGACCTTTCATACTGTCTAATGTTACAATCAGATGTCAATCAAAATCAATAAATGAGGATTAGTTGTTGGTGACTTCAGATTCTCATGGGTGTCAGTCGTCATAGAAATAAGCTGCTGCTAAAGGATAATGTGCCTTTATGAAAATTTCAAATGGGGAATTAAATCAACACTTGTACATTTGCATTTGTTTTCTCTGATAGGATTCTTGATGACATAGAAGTCTATGAAGAGCAGATCTCATTCAAACTGGAAGAGCTTGTTACCATCTCATCTTTTCTGAATTCCTTTGTGTTTAAGATGATCTGGGATGGAATTGTGGGTAAGTGCTTTTAGTAGCTTAAGTTGAGGATGCTAATAGAACAATATACAGCATTAATTTTGGAATGTCAACCTTCTGCTAATTATTACTTTGCACAAAAACATATTACGTTATGTGGCTTGAGAACGTGTCCCAGTGTTTTGGTGTCCAGATGCTACTGTCATGCTTGGCACCAAGTACAATGCACTCATCTATTACAAAAGAGAATTTGTTTACCAGGCACAATGGGCATGTTGGCTTTTGTCATCTTGCTGGAGTTTCTGAAAATACGTAGTGTTAATCTGTATGCGGATATAATTTGGGTGCAGCTTAGTTGTGACAATTAGATGAGGTAGTCCGTTTCTGTTCTCATGGTTTGGTTGGAGTTTGCTGAGATGGCTTTGATGCAGGTAAGAGTTTTTCAGTTTGATCACAGAAGTCTTCTGGGAGGCACAAAACTCTTACTTTGCTCTGAAGGCCATGGAGTTTAGGAGGAGTACTCCTCTCAGTGTTGGGAAGGTGATCAACATGTTGCTCTTGGATGTTCCTGCTACCTAGGGTGCCTGGACATTGCTGCTTTCTTCCTTTTGTTTAGAGAACGCCAGGGGGGAGACGCTGGAGCTGTTTCATTCAGTCCATGGCTGGCTCATGGTCTTGTATGAAAGGGATTGCCGCAGGCGTTTTGCTCCTGAGGACCACTGGTTACGGAAGTAAGTGTCCCAGCTCACAGCGAAGGCCACGTGCAGCTGTGTGCCTGTCCCAGGGTGCCGGCTTCCCTTTGGGATCCCTTCCTTTAAATTGAGTGCATCTCATACTGCCCCTGAGACTGAGTCAGAAATATGTCCTGCATTGATTGCACTTAAGGATACCCCTTCTCTGTGGCTTAAATACTCCACAGAGGTGCTTCTCTTAATGATTAGCTGCCACTTGTGGAGGGTGGTGCTTTGGAAAGTGCCTCAGTACCTAACAGCCTGTGTGTCTCTGGCCTTCTCAGATGTGTGCATCTGAGTACTTAAGTCACTTTTGAAATCGTTACAGGTTTCCACTCTGTTCTACCTCCAGCTGTTTACCACACCTGGGCACTTCCCAGGGATCTCTAAGTCTGTTCCTTTCTTTGTAAGGGACCTCAAACCCAGCGTGCTCTTCCAGGAGCTGGACAAGGACAAGAAACGAGCCCAGCTGCTCCTGCAGTACATCCCACATGTCATTCCTCACAAGAATGTGAGTAGGATGGGGGAAAGGGTGGAGGATGAAAAGGTGGTGGCCTTGTCAGAAGGGACGCATGTCCTGGGCACTTTATGAAGTGGAGCTTGTGGCTGAAATACTAATTAAATAAAGGTCTTTATCTGCCTCGCTGGGGAATAAGGCGGCAGATCTCCCTGTTTGTAGTGAGTTAATGACAGTAGCATCATTGGGCCTACCTGGGAACAGACAACCAAGAGCCAGATCTGACCGTACATTAGGAACATCTGAAAGCCCTGCTCCATTGGAGGGATGAGTAGGATCCCTGTGGATGAAGGCTGATGTTTATTTTCTTTCTAAGAGGGTGCTGCTTTTCCGAAACATGGTTACAAAGGAGAAGGAGAAGCTTGGGCTGGTTGAAACCAGCTCTGCATCGCCTCATGTCACACACATCACCATCCGCCGCTCGCGAATGTTGGAGGTGAGTGACGTGCCTTGCAGAAGCCAACTAACGAGCCAGTAACTTGGCCTGACAAAATGGGGTGTGAATACGTTTATCTTCTCTGTGGATACTGAGGGACCCCCCATGCCACTTCTGCCTGCCTTTTTTTTTATGAATTGATGTTACAGAAGCGCGCTGGACCTTAGTTCAGTTCAGACAAAGGTTTGCAGTTTTGACTAGGAAAAATGCGTCTGTTTGGACACCAAAACTCCGTGATACACACGGAGATTTTTGTGGTGTATCTCTATCTCCTGTCTCTGTATGTCTGTGTGAGTCACATGTCTTCCCACACGTTTGTCCTGGGGCTTCCTGGTCTGTGTAGGATGGATACGAACAGCTACGGCAGCTTTCCCAGAACGCCATGAAGGGAGTGATCAGAGTGAAATTTGTGAATGATCTGGGTGTCGATGAGGCTGGTATTGATCAAGACGGGGTCTTCAAAGAGTTTCTGGAGGAGATAATAAAGAAAGTGTTTGACCCTGCACTCAACTTGTTCAAGGTATGATGTGGGGCTGCAGGTGCTGACTGCAATGACCAGCTGCAGACAGAAGCAGGCTGGCTCACAGTACTGTTATCTCTGTGCGCAGACAACCAGTGGTGATGAGAGGCTGTATCCATCCCCAACATCCTATATTCATGAGAACTACCTGCAGCTCTTTGAGTTTGTGGGGAAGATGCTTGGGAAGGCTGTATATGAGGTGAGCCAAAGGTGCTGTGCTAGGATATTTTCACTGTTAGCACAGTGCGAAACCAAAGACGTTACACATAGCAAGTATGCAGTGTGACCTGTATTTATTCTTGTCTGCAGGGAATAGTTGTGGATGTACCATTTGCTTCCTTCTTCTTGAGTCAGCTCCTTGGACACCACCACAGTGTCTTCTACAGCTCTGTAGATGAACTTCCCTCCTTGGACTCTGAGTTCTATAAAAATCTCACTTCAATTAAGGTTTGAGCATTACTTTTCCTGCTGTTCAACTCCCTTATCACTGGCTGCTGCTAGCAATACTAGACTTGTAAATGCCTTTAGGATATTGATCATCTTGAAAGACATCCCTAAAGTAATAGGGCAGTGGAGATGCATGCTGGTTCTGAAGCAATATAACATGCAGTTGTCCTGTGTTTTTACTGAGGCAAGCAGGGATGAGAAAGGAGTCTGAAGGTGTAAACTAGGAATTACTGATTTCCAGTTCCAGAGTTTTAGCCTCAGCTCTTGTGCAGTCTCTCCATAACTTTGAGCAAGTTGTGTATGTATTAGACTTTTGTGCCTAGTGCCTTCTGGGGATCACTTAATGAGAGAGTGATACAGAAATGCAGAGCTGCTGTTCCTGCTGCTTAACACTAACTCCTTTCTCTTTTTCTGTTTTCTTGCAGCGTTACGATGGTGATATCAGTGACTTGGGCTTAACGCTGTCCTACGATGAAGATGTGATGGGTCAGGTAGGCTTTTATTCAATGACTTTTGGACCTTTTCTCAGCTCCTGTGCTGGCTGTTGATTAGCAGGCTTCTGGGTACTGATACTCTGAGTCCAGGGTCCTGGCTCAGGCAATCCCTCTTGGTTAGAACCTAGTTGCTCCCTATGGGATCATCTCCCTCACTTGTCTGGCTGATGTCACCAGGAAGAGCCTCTGAAGCACTGAAAGCAATCCTGAGGACTGATTGCTGCCCACTGCTGTTGGAAAGCCTCTGATGCTGGAAGTGGCAGACTGTGAATATGAGCAGTTAGTAGCAGAATTAGGTTTGACTCCTGAGCAGGTGGATCCTATCTTTTCTTAGTGTCCTTAGGGCAGAGAGACTCACCTGCAGTCTGTGTGGCCAGTAGAAGGCATCTATTTCTCTCTGAGCTTTCTGATAGCTAGTCTTAAGCATCTATAACATAATCTGCCCAAGCTTGTACTTCGTTGAGTGCTTTTCTCTCTGTGATTCTGGATATGTAATATGGATGCTTTATTTGGCCTCACCTAACCAAGGATCTTGAGGAGATTGACTGATAAATGACCTTGTGTTTGACTGCAGGTAGGACTTAGCTCTGCTCTTCCTTTCACAGAAAATGGCTGAGCTCAAAGGTCGGCTCCATTTCAGAGGTTGTCTGAACTCAGCTGTAGGATTCTGTGGCTTTGCCTACAGATAAATATTAAACAGAGAATAGCATTTTCAACAAAAAGTTTGCCCTCTGACACTTAATTTTTTTCTAGTGCTGAGATTGTTTTTAATTTTTGGTTGAAAACCATTGTTTTGTGTTTTTCCTGTAGAATTGGTTTTCTTCTCTCTTAAAAAAAAAAAAAAAGCAAGTGGGGAGGAAATCTTTTTATATGTAGCAGTTTTTGTGATGGAAACTTGAAGTCTGACACTAAGGCACTTGGCCTTGAAAAGAAAAGTCTGTCTGTAAACCTCTGTGGGAAGGTTTGATGACACCTTCTTGTACTTGTGCACTGGATTCTGTAGAGTTCTGCTCAGCCACTGGTGCTGGAGTGATGCTGTGGGTGAATAGCTGGAAGGCATGGGTAGGTAAGAACAAGATGCCTTCGCTGTCTGCGAATTCTATGAGAAGACAACTCCTGGAGCTAAGCTAGCTCAGAGACCAGTAGGTCATGGAGTGCTTATCAGGGGCATCTGAGCAACCAGGCTTTGGCCTGACAGGGCAGGAAGGAGATGCTTCCCAGCCATCTCGCTTTCCAAGTGCGCTCTGCTCCCTGTTTTGAGTGCCCAGCTGGAAGCACAGTGAACTCCAGGGAGCTCTGTCACTCAGCAGCTCAAGGTGAGGCCTCAGGAGCAGAGAGCTGTGGGTTGGGGTGCTCGACCGAGCTTTGCGAAGGCTCTGAGGCTGTTTAGTCTCTGGATTCTGGGACTGTGACAGCCCCCCAGGGCTCTTTGAATTGATCTGCGTGTGGTTCAGCAGTGTTGGAGCAGAGGAGGATTCCTCAAAGATGTGCTGGCGCCGCTGGTGGGAGAGTTGGAGAGTTCCCCACTGCTCAGTTGCTATGTTAACAGTTAAAGTGAAACTGGTTTGAGGCAGAAGCGGGATTATTACTTAAATTTTAAATCCTACTGTTTTATTGTAAAAATAAATGTTTTATGGGGAGGTAACAGCTTAGCGTGACATTTCTTTCCATTGTGGTTCCAGGCAGTAATTAGCAATACAATCATTTCTTCCTTCAGCTTGTTTGCCATGAACTTGTTCCTGGAGGGAAGACCATTCCCGTTACCAATGAAAATAAGTAAGTACAGCAATTAGATTTTTAAGGTCACCACTGCAAAATACTTTATTCTAGTTCCTTGGGCTTGCATCTGGAATGAATTGAGATAGATTAGAGTAGAAGGAGCCCATAAATATCTTAATAGAATTTACTGGTTACAGTTCATCGGCAGAAATTGTATTCAATTCGATTTGCAAAATAGAAATTGACAATTTACTTCTTGCAACAGTGTTTCTGAGGTCAAAGGCACACAGTCTGCGAGATTCTGCAGGATTTAATGACGGTGATAGATGCAGACAGATGGATTCAAAGCAATTCAGGCACACAGTCGTGAACATAGAGGGCACAGATGCTCAAAGACACCTTGGAGCAGACAGATCTTCTCAAAATGATAACATGTGGCAGTTGTATAAAGCACTGTTCTTCAGAAGAGACAGTGGTGAATTCAAATGTAGTCGACAGTCGTACTTTAGACACAGGAAATCAGAGGAGACACTGAGCCCTGTAGCTATTTTCACAGATAACCGGCTTTTAGATAGTTATCGTAAATGTCAACTCCAGAGCCTGAAAACCAAACCCACCTTTTTGTTCCCTCCTTTTGTTTTTTTTTTCCTTCTCTGTACCCTTCAGTGATCATAAATGCAGGATAAAACACCTATTATGCAGATGTGTGTTTGAACTGGTAATCTGGGGTTTGTTCTCTTTTAATGGCAAGCGAAAGCTGGATCCTACCTGAAGATTCATCTTTGTTAGTGTGCTTTGCAATCTGATGTGCCCAGTCTTTTTCCCTCTTGAGCTCTTACCGAGGAGTTTGCATTTGAAAGGATCTTTCTGTGGCTTGTCAGAAGTCAGCCTGGGGAGGAAGTTGAAAGTCCTGTATGTTGCTGTGCTCTCTTACAGCAGAAACTTTGAAGCTTTTGTGCAGGTGTGCACACAGATTTGGTAGTTGGGAGGGAGCAGAAGTATTATAAAGTGGAAGCAATCCAGAAAAAGTTGTCTCTCTCAGTGACAGAGTGAGGTTACCTTGCTGAAAACACAGACAACATGGCTGTGGTGGTGTCTGCCTGGGAGCTGATGAGCAGCAAGCTCTGTTCTGACTGGTGGTAAGCAGGGGGAGTCTGGTGCCTCCCTCTAATAAACAGTGCACCTCTTCATCTGTACTACTGGGGTGAAGATGAAAATCTCAGTGTTCTTAGTGTGTTAATTCCAGGTGCAGTGAGGGCTCTGCAGAGCGTGGTCTGTTAATCTTGAGGAATTGAAAAAAAGGCCTATATTTTCAGAATGGCCAAGCATTTCGTAGTCTGAGGGTGGCTGTCTCTTGCTGCTCTGGCTCCTTTGCTGCCACCTTCCCTCTCACACACAGGATCAGCTACATCCATCTCATGGCTCACTTCCGGATGCACACACAGATCAAGAGTCAGACAGCAGCGCTCATCAGCGGATTCAGGTCGATCATTAAGCCTGAGTGGATTCGTATGTTCTCTGCACCAGAGCTGCAGCGACTGATCTCTGGTGACAATGCTGAGATTGACCTCGAGGACTTAAAGTAAGTGACCAACTGAGTCTGCTGGTCTCTTTGTTCAGCAAACTAAGCTGTGTTACTGTGTAGCTATTTGGAGGTTTGCAGGAGGCTGACTCTTTCCCGGCTATCTGTTCCTCCTAGTGGGAATTAGGAACAGATGGAAGCAAATGGAATAAATAGTAAGTTCTTTAAAGCTAATCTGGACAAAGTGTTAATGAACGTAGAGGGTCTTTTCCTCCACTGGCATGCAGTGGTTCCCAAGAGTAGAATTTCTGTCCTTTCCTTTCCTCTGATCAAGCTCCCAGTAAGCATTTGTGGGGCTCTGTGCTGGCAGTGTTTGCTATAGCAGTGAACTCTGACTCTCGGGAGCAGTATCGATCCTTCCAGCACTTGCCTGCTGGCAGCTGTGACACTGCTGCTGGAGTGGGATGCAAACCTGTCACAACCTTTTTCTCCTCAGAAAACACACAGTGTACTATGGGGGCTTCCATGGGAGTCATCGGGTCATTATCTGGTTGTGGGACATCCTAGCCAATGACTTCAGCCCCGAGGAGAGAGCCATGTTTCTGAAGGTAAGTGCGGTCTCTCCAGCCCTACCTGGAATTCAGGGTGGTTGGGCCTGTGCTGTTCTCCTCCTGTTACTTGTTTTCTGCCCTAATAGAAGGAATATCAAAATGCTTAGTGCCATAAAATCTACACCCTGCTCCCTATTTGCGGGGGGCCTGGAAGCAGAGTTCTACAAATGCTCTTTTGTTAACGTGAATAGCACTGCATGGATGGCAGTTTTCAAAGGCTAGAAGAGCTGAGCACAAAGCTCAGCAGTATTATACAGTGGGGTGCTCAGATGCCAGTCTAAGCAGCTGTTTGCTGTGACTGCATTAGCCACGTGTCTGTTACAGCCAGGCTGCTCTCACTGCTGCTGTCTTTCACTGTCCATCACTTTTTCAGTTTGTTACCAGCTGCTCTAGGCCTCCGCTTCTGGGCTTTGCCTACCTCAAGCCTCCATTTTCCATCCGTTGTGTGGAAGTCTCTGATGACCAGGTAGGCAGCCTGCTGGCTCGTGCCTCATGCATTCCTTGTCACGCTTCTGGCAGGCCTCTTTCCCTGCCCAGCCTCCTCACCTCTGTCCAACCAGGAAACTAAACTATAAAGATATGCATTGTACAGATGAAGGTGAAAACAGCCTTCTGCTAACAGGATGCATATGGCTGTGCCTCCCTCCTTCCCAACGCAGCAGCAGCTGGGCTCTTCACGCTTGTCTGCAGGGTTGTGCTTTTTCTTCACACATGACCTCCCTGTGCTTCTGATCCTGTTCCACGGTGCCCCCTGCATGTGTAATGGCACTTGGAGTTAAAAGAAGCTCATTTCTAGCAGCTGTGGGGGACAGGGTTTGAGGATCTGATTCTCCCAATCCCAGCTCTATGTTAGCACCTCTTTGCCTTCTATCTATGCAAAACGAGCACAGCATTTCTGCCCTGTTCCAGGACACCGGTGACACGCTGGGCAGTGTGCTACGAGGCTTCTTCACCATCCGCAAGAAAGAGCCAGGTGGGCGTCTCCCAACCTCCTCCACGTGTTTCAACCTCCTCAAGCTTCCCAACTACAGCAAGAAGAGCATTCTGCGGGAGAAGCTGCGCTATGCCATCAGCATGAACACTGGCTTTGAGTTGTCCTAGCTGCCGTGGCCCTGGACTCCACAACAGGGGCTCTCAGGGCTGCTGACTGCTGCTGGAGGTGGAGGTCTTCACGCACAGAGCACATCAGCTCCACGGGAGCTGACTGCTCACTCGAGGGCTGGAGAGATGCAGCTGATCATAGAGGTTTGCAGGGAAGAGCTTCTGGGCTAGACAGGGCTGGCTCTTCTTGGGCACTCCTCCAGGATGAAGGAGGCGATGGGCCTGATCCAATACTCTTCACTTGACACCCACGTAAATCATCTTTAAAAGCAAACCCCGGGGGAGCATAAAAGGAACATTAAAAGTGCCAGTCAGATTAGTGACCGTCATACCCTCAGCGGGCGGCTGCCTCTGCAGGAGTATTTCTTTTTCCTTTCCCAGGAGATGGGCTGGTTTCTTACTGGGTGGAAGTCGATCAGTGAAAAGCTGCACAAAGGCAGAAATGGGACCGAGCCCACAAGGAGAAAAGCACAAAGCTGCAGCGCTGGACATGCCACAAACAGGCACTCGTTACTCAGGTCAGGTAATGCGTGGGGGCTTCCTGATGCCCTTACTCCATGCAAGGCCCTTGCATTTGTCTCAGAGAATGAACCACTAGCCCAGACTTGAGAAGCAGCAGGTTAAATGCAAGCAGATGGACCCTGCCACTCTCAGGAAGGTTTTGGAGCACTGTAGGTTAAGAGCTCAAGCAGCAGGCATGGGGGTCAGCGTGCTGAGCCAGCTGTGCCTCTGCCAAGCTCTTGCTAGAGCTGTGATTCGGACAAAAGGGGTTGCTGGAATTTGTTTGGGAGCAGAAAAGGTTTAATTTTATTTAGCTGGAAGCTGGCACACGGCTTGGGCAGCCCTCACTCCCCAGCAGAGCGCTGCAGTGGGACCGGTGCCCCCTGCGCAGTGTGGAAGGGGAATGTGTCAGGCTGCTGAGAGCCCTCTGGAAACCTCTGCTGGCAAAGCTTCTCTACTTGGATGGAAGTTTCACTTTGTCTGCGATCTCTTTTGTTAGGGAGAAGCGCTGTTGTGAACCCAGACTTGGCCTCTGTGTAACAGCCCCATTTGCTTGGTTGCCAAAGTCCTTTTAGTTGCTTTGCCTCTTTCTGGCCTTATTTTTACAGCTGATGTTTGCCTGTAACAGGCAGCTTTTTCAGGTTTTTGTGAAAGAAAGGGTGTGAGTGGGGGTGTGCGTGTATGTATTGGGAAGGCGTGGGCCCTTCCTGGAGTTTCTACTGAAATCCAGAGCCTCATCTGTCACGTGTCTCTGCAGCTTCACCTTCCTCTCCCCAGGCGTGCTCAGCAAAGCACAGAGAGAGGTCCCTGGGCTCTCTGTGAGGGCCCCTTAACCACCCTAACTACTGTGTGCTGCATGTCAGACCAGAAAATACTTGGCAACGTTCAACCAAGAGTCCAGCGATGCCCTTTGCTTCATCTTTCTCTTTTCTATATGGCATTAACTGATTTTCAGAGAGAGTGGAAAATGGAGATGCCTGGAAATGCATCTGGAGAGCAGCGTTGAGTCCTTTTTCTTAATCATCTCAGTAACATAAAGCAGGAGTGATTGGAAATGGTAGCGAGGACACGAATGTCTGCATTCCGAGAATTCAAGATACTGGACTAAGTCCAAAGAAGATAAAGATGATGGTTAAAAACTGTTTGGGGTTGGCTTTGTTGCTGTTGTTTTCTTTTTTCTCTTAAAGAGCATTTCAGCATTAGGCTGTTGACTGTGTAGCTGAGAGGCTTAGGCTCTGAGTTGTACCATCCCTAGGTTGAAGTATAGCACAGGATCCCTTTTTCTAGGAGAATGCAGTGTCTAAATGAGCACAGTGATCGTTGAGTGAGCACGATGAAGTAAAATCTTTGCTCCCCTTTTTCCCTTCGTTCCTCAGGAGTACAGGTCCTAGAAGAGATCTTCATGCGGTCTCAGCTAGTTCCCTCCCAACCTGGAAATATTGCACTACAAGACACTACATCCAGTTCTGTAGCTAGCAGATAAAACGTGATTGTGTAGTAAGCACTCTGGTGACCGTGTGTGCAACAGTAATATTTCTTTGGAGTAGCTGACTCCTGTACAACTGAGAGTCTTTAATACGATTTCAGCTGAGCAGAAGGCTGAGTACAGTCCCTGCCTGCACTGCTGTATGCTGTGCTGGTGTCCTTTGTAGGACAGGGATGGCTTTGCCACGGGAGATTAATGACTATTTTTTCTATAGAAGACTTTCTGCTGTGGAGACCTTGGTACATCCCTTGTATAAGCAATGCAGGGAGGAGGAAAAATAAACCTGGTATGACAATCGGATGGTTCTTCTTTCTCTCCCCAGGGGCAGGGAAACCACAGGGTGTAATGTGCAGAGCGCACGGCACGGTGGGAGAGGAGCTTTGGGGCATTGGTGCCTCTGCCAGCAGGCTGTGGGACAGGCATGGAGGCTGCTGGGTGCTTGGGGATCCCTTTTGTCAGGCTGGTTCCTTGCACATGTGCCCTGGCAGCCCTGAGCTGGGCTCCCTGGGGCATTGCTGGTGGGGCTGTGAGCAGCTCTGAGCCCGAAGGGACCTGGTAGGGTTCTGTGGAGCAGGATTTGAGTTCTAGAATATGCTTGGAGAAACGCAGTGTAGTCTTGCAGGGTGCTGATAGCCCTTAAGAGGGGTTTGTTGTCCTCAGTGTAAGCAGGTGCTAGCGGGGGTCCTTCACATCCTCCAGAGCCATGGCTGCTGGTCCTGATTCCCTGCAGTGCTTGGGGCAGCCCCGTGGGTGCTGGGGCTCAGCTGGGACGAGGGCTCGGTGGGAGCGTGGCCCAGGGCTCCCAGTCAGTGTGCAAGCACCATTGTTTTGACACTGAGGCATATGGCACCGTCAGAAACGGCAAAAAGAAATCACGCAGCAGATGCTGCGAAGGCAGAAAGCTGGCAACAGACAGCCAGGCCTGCAAAATGCCTGCTTCTCCAGCACTGAGAAGTGAGCATGAGCTTGTCAGGGCTGGCTCTGTGCACGCTGAGGTGCTGGGACCATGCATATGGGGTACGGAGCAGAGATGGATTGCTAGACCTGGAGTGGTGCTGGGGTCCCCCCTAGGCGGGGGCACGTTTTGGGAGCAGACAGCTCTTCTTGCTGCTCCTCGCATCCCAAGTCCCTGACTTCCACTGCAGCCTGGTGGTTCCTCCATTTGATAGCACTGTGCTCTGGACAGGGGCTGGACCATGAGTTCAGGTGGATGGGCTGCGCCCTGCTCCCTGCAGCACTGAGCAGCACGAGATGAAGCGTTTCTAGAGCTCAGTTTTGTTTGACTCCTTCCAGGTGAGTATTTTGGGAGCAGAGGACTTGACCTGATGGCAGAGGTGGTCCCTTCTGCTCCTCCAGCTTGACAGGAGCAGTGCAGGGTGGCTGTGTGCACCCCAAGACTTCCCCTGTGGCTGCAGCCCCAGTGCATCCCTCAGGGTTCGTGCACCAGCCGTTCTCTGTGTTAGTAGAGGGAATGCTGCCTTGTATAAATTTACATACAACTTGGCAAAATGTATGTTTGTGTCATTTCTGCAAGAGCAGCAGCCGGCTCTACTGCTTGCACGTTGTGGTGGTAATAGAGGTGCTTGAGTTATAGTGAAACTTATTTCATTTTACAGCTCCTACAGCGTTAACAGATGTACAGGCGTCTGATCCAATCATGCAGCAAGAGATTTTGGGGCCAGTTCTTCCAGTTTTGACAGTATGTAAGCTAGGAGCAGCCATACATTTTACAAACAAGAATAAACGACCCTTAGCAACATATGTCTCTGCTGGCAGTTCCAACATAATCATAAATAAGGAACCCTGCTAGGCAGGAATGTGTCTGGGCTCTGCAGACGGTCAGCACGGCCGCAGCATCTGCCTTTCTCCCATTATATTAATGAGGTGCAGGCACTGGAATCCCTATGTTGTATGGCTGGATTTGCTGGGTGGGACTGAAGGGCTTGGAAAAAACCAAGCCTCGCACCAACACTTTACTAGTTTTAAAGCTTGTATTTAGTTGCAGTGATTCTTGGCTCACCTGTCCGTTCTCTTGCTAGGCTCTGAGGCATTACTGCATGCTGCCCCCTGAGTGCTAGCAGCTGCCAGCTGTGCCACACTAGAAGCTGGTGCAAAAGCTCCTGTTTGCCTGCCTGCCTGGAGCATAACAGCCAACAGCCCCTTTGATACAGGCAAGTGCTGTACAACCCGGTGCTAAAGCACTGGGCAAACACTGCAGGTTCTGAACTCACTTGAGGGCCAAGCATAATCCCTGTGGAGCTCTGCTCTGCTGAGCTGTAGCTGCCCATGGGGCTGGGAGTGCTCTCACCCTGAGTTCTCATGCCTGAATTTGAGCACTGGCCCCTGTGCCTGGGCACCCCAGACACTAACATCCCTCCTAGCATCCCTCAGCTTCAGCCGTGCAGAAACAATTGCACAGACCTGTCTGGGTACAAAGAGCGAGCTGGAAGCTGAGTGAACCCTAATAAATTTAATCTCTACATCGTCTAAGAGCGTGGTAGCTAAATTTATTCCTTCTTACACTCAAAACAATACTAGCTTTGGTCCCAAAACAGCAGTGAGATTTCTTCCCCCCAGCTGGAAAAAAAAAGAAAATACTATAAATCCATCCTGGAACTGATTTATATAGCATTCATGAAGAATTTATATTGCAAAGAATTTTATTCAATTAAACTTGAAAAGCCTCTAGATTCTTAAGGTTCAATAGTGATCACTGAGACAGAGCTATCATAAAACTGGATGGCCTGTCTGGAGCAGGCATTGAGAAAATGTCTGATGTGACATTGCAGCTGACGGTACAGTCCAAATCAAGAGCATTTGTCATTGGGATGTGTTACAGGCTAAGGCTTGGAAAATTACTCTGTGAAAAATGTGCATTAACAATAGCCATGAAATATGTGTGGTTTTTTTTTTTTTTTAAAAAAAGGGGTGAATAATGAGGCAGCACTGTCTGTTAGTGCTGGGTGTTCTTCATGCTGACCCCACTCTGATTAAGAGGTTAAACACAAAAGCCAGAGCCTCTTTTGGAGAGCGACTTCAAAGTTGTTCCTACTTAAAATAATTGCACAGTGGAAACTGTGTGACTTAAAAGCTCCCACCACCACGAGCGCTACCCTTACTGCAGGACAAGCAGCCTTAACCCATGCAATCACCTTGCAGCCCCGCTCTGTTCTGCAGTGCTCCTCCATGCAAGGGGAGAAGACTTAAACCAACATGTCTCACACATATCCTTCCAGATTACCAAGCTGTGAGAGACTTGGACTTCAACTGCAATGTCTGGCTATTCTGTATACAGAGTGAGTAGCAGGGTGTTAATGCATTCACTTGGCTGTAACACACTTGTTTACACACTGAGTATGTTTTTTGGCAGTCCAATCCATCAGGAAGCTGAGAAAGCTTCCAAAAGAGCCTAAGATCCCTGAATTTTAGTTAGCTTGCTCTGTCAGTTTACTTGGAAGTGTTTTTTTCTTCCCCTAAGAAAATCAGGTTGCTAAGCTTGTATCATGTTAATTGATACAATTACATTTGCCAAAAAGGGAAAGTGAGGAAATGTTTTAAGAAACGCAACAAAGCATGCAGCTGTTCTGCGAGATGAAGCATTCAGCTGACCTGGGGGAGCTCCAACAGAGGATGTCTTCTGTGTTGGAAATACTACTGTCATGTTTGCAGCCAGGTCCTCCAAGCTTTAGGACACCTTCCCTGCTGAAAGCTCTGTGGGAGTGGAATTCCTGAGAACATTCACAGGTGTGAGATATGAACACGGGAGCTATTGGCCTCTTTCACCTCTCATCACAACCCCTGTATGTGCAAACTGGACTGGAGCGGTCCCTGGCCGACAGATATTTGATAACTGGACTCAAACTAATTCCTGCAGTCAAAGGAGGACACTGACCAAGCTGCTCTCAAGGGGTCTGTGTGCTGGGAGGGGCAGCCCAGCAGGGAGTTAACCCCAGCTAACTAAGCAGATCGTGCCTGTACATGACCTGTAGGATTTGGCCCTTCCTCTTTTAATCCCTGTCCTGCATGAGCCTGTTCCTGGCAGAGGATGTGTGGGATTGTCAGCATGGACACGTTTTTCACATGCATAAAGAGAGACAGCTAGAGCCAAAGAATTCTAAGAGCGTTCCTGTAAATCTGCACAGCTCAGCTTCAGCCAGGGCTGATGGATTGAAAGCAACTTAAAAAAGAAAAGCAAGCTGGGCTCAGTATTAAAGCATGACAGTTAAGGGCCCTTTGGTACAAGTAAATCACATTTATTATTTCAAAGCTTGTGGACAGAGTTCCTGAATCTCAGCACAGCACCCACTCTGTGTGAGCATTATGACTTCCAAAGGAAAGCTGATTGTTTTCTTTTCTTCATACCTCAGAGCCCTGTCAAAGTCTTTCCACAGAACCTGCCACTGCCCAGGGAAATTAAGACAACTCTAGAAATCAGCTGGAGTTATTAGAAGTCTCTTGTCTCAGCTCTGATCCAGGGCAAAGAGTAATTCCAACACCACTGTGTTACCACAAGGCCTAGTGAACAGAAAGCTGTGTTCCTCACAACATTTATGAACAAGGTCCTGATCATGTTCACTGGAAGTCTTTGGCAGCTCACATTCCCAATTTAGACTTGCTCTCTTTCCCATCCATGCCTGGGGAAAGCACTCTGCTGGATTTAGCTTTCCATCATCTACAAAACAAACATTCCAGCTCTCAGTTATGGTCCTGGCTTTGTATATATTTTCTCTTCCTTCCCTTCCTTCATTGCAGCATAACGTGCCAAAACGAAGAGGTAGTCGCTCAGTCTGTAAACCAAGGGAAAAGCAATGAAACTACTACTCACATCAGGTGTATCCAGCAGCACGCAGCTGTGCAACAAAGCTCATTCCATTACAGCACAAGAACTGCAGGTAAAGCAAGGCAGAGAGTGCACACGAGAAGTGATTCCCACCTTGAAGAAAAAAGTTAAGTGGCTGCCCTCTCAGCACCCCAGTAGTCTCTGCAGACACTTACAGGCCATGCAACAATAGTTTTTTAAAAGCTGTTTCTTCAGGCTTCAAAGATCTTAATCTAGAAGGTAAGCTCCTTGAAAGGCAAAGCCCCACAACGAGAGTGAGGGAACAACACCAAGCACGCTTCAGTAGTACAGAGTAAGGAGACGGATTTCTTTACCTGTTTAAATATTTGGCCACGTTTGGATCTGCTTCCCCTGCTTGGACTAAGGGAACCACGCTAGGCAAGAAAAGGAGAGTTTTAGTGTATTTAACTGGCTAGCTCTGAGCAAACAAGTGAACCCAATCTTCTGGAGCACCAGACCTCACCACATTCTGCCTGCCACTGCCCCAGCTTCCACGTGTTCTTACCTACAAAGTACACCTAGCAAACCAGGAACTCGTTGAATACACAGATGCATCTCAACATAAACCTGTCCTTTCTGAAGTTCTTAGCTCACATGAACCAGACCAGGGGAGGGAAGAGAGATTTGTTGGTTTTTTTGCTCACTGCACTCTAGGAATTCAACTAATGCAAACATACAGAGCTGAGTGCAGAACATCTATGGTCAATTGCTCTGGTTGAGACAATTTGCACTTGTAATGGTATAACCATCTTCTATCCATTTGATTCAGTTACACTAACAGACAACACTCACCACCTCTCAGCTCTGCGACAGACAGCTCGGGAGAAATGGAGAGCAGCACTGCTTTTACCTCCTGACTGAAACAACAATGAAACAGCACATCAGTGTCTGCTAACAACAGATAACCATCCACCTTACTGTAGAACTGCAGCAAAGCTTATCACATCTCACACACACACATACACCTGAATGCTGCATTATGGCAGAAGTATGTGAAATTTAACTCAACCTGTTCCTTCTCTTTGCTTTTCTTGGTATTTGTCCACACAATAACAGCTTCACAACCTGTTTCCCCCCCAACTCCCAAGGCAAGTGGTAAAGCAGATTTACACTAACAAAGCCAGCCTTCTCCTGTCAGTGAGTGGCATAAGCAGTACCTACTGGCAAGATGAAAGCTCTAAGCGGAGGAAGCTGCTCTGAGTATCTGTCAATCCACTGCTCCAGCTCCAGAACGGGCTCCTCACTAAAAGATGTTCTTTCTACAGAGGGAGAAGAAAAGTCACCGACAACAAATGTAGAATTCATTCAGCCTACATATGGGGCTCTACTTTTACATTTCTCAGATCAGCAAGTCTTAAGAAAGCGTCCCCAAAAAATGATCTTGTTGGAGCAAGTCCAGCTCCCCATTCAGCAGCTGTGGCTGCGTGTCAGTTTTGGGGCAGTGCCCCAGGGCAGATTACACTCGAGTCGCACAGATGCAGCAGCAGCAGCTTGTGGAACCACGTGCTACTCATTCAGCACCCAGACACATGGTGTGGAGCAGCCCTTGGGCAGCTCTGACTACCATGCAGGGAGAGCCCCCCCCAGTGCCAGTGCAGGACAGACTGGATGCAAGAACTGTTATCCCAGGAAAGGACCTCTGAGGCTTACTTAAGTGAGCTTCCCTGGCCGAGGAGAGAGGTGTTGCGATGTTGGAGCCCACATCCTGCAGCATACACTGGACCTAGATGTGGCAATCAGGACAAAAATAAGAAGCGCTTTCATTATCCTCTGATGCTCCAGTACAACCACAGCAAGCTCTGGGAGGCGACAGCTGGTTGTGCTGATTAAAGAAGATCCTACCCTTGTTGTTCATCATCCCCGGCCTGCTGGCAGGAGGGATCAGATAAGTGCTCCCTAATTGCTTTATGAGAAGCCAGATTACCGCGTGCACTCGTTTTCACTGGCACATTAAGCCACGCTGGGTGACTGTGCAGAGAGCAGACCGGGATGTGCTCATATAATCCCTTTGCTGGTAGAACACCAAAGCAATAACCTCTGAAGGAAGAGCAGTGACAAACAGCTGGAGACAATGCTGGCTTGATGGCACATCTGTTTCCAAGAGGAGCACCTCTCCATTGCCTGGGATATTTCAGAGGCAACCTAGTAAAGCTTTCTAAGGTCTCTAATTAGCTCCTTTTGAGTTCCTGTGCATAGCAAAGCTAATTAGTATAACCCACACGCTGCTACAGTGGGAGCTGTCTCCCACCATCACACCCACGTAGTTACGTTCCCATTTCAAATCTGAGACTACATGCAAGACTTAACTCGTGTCCGTGACTGCAGGGAGGAGCAGATCTGAGTACATCCAGATACATCTGTCTGCCCACAACTAATCTACTTGATCTGCCAGCATCCTTTCTGGCTAAAAAAAAGTTTACTTCTTGGAGAGTAATAATGGCTCAGAGTCTTCAGTATTTATTAGACGCTATTTTAACATGCAGCACTAAGTTGATTCAATTCCTATGCGTCAATAGGAGTATTTAAGAATACACGCAGCGAGTGCAGCGGGTCAGGCCTATCCTCAGCACTCACCTTGTGAAGCTGTTCAACAAATGCATGGCCCTTCTCACTGCTCAGCTCGCTAGCAAGCCTGCAGGCAGAGAAGCAGGGTTAGCTGGAAGCGAGACTAATTGCTCTGTATGTGTTATTCTCCGGGCAGAAGTTGGGCATCAGGGCTCACCCGATGGCAGAGCTCAGCTCATCCGTCGTCCCCAGTGCTTCAAAGACCCGGTCGCCCTTCGGCCTCCTCTCCCCGGTGAAGGTGCTGGAGAAGCCTTTGAGAAGGGCCCGGGGTGGCGGTCAGCGGTCGTGCTCTGCCCCGTGCTCCCCACTGCCTCCAGAGCCTTACCTTCATCTCCCGTTCTTGTGTAGATCCTGGGGGTGCGGGCACTGCGAGGGCCTCGCTCAGGGCTGCGGAGAGACCCAGGGCGTGAGGGAGACACGGGCACTGCGGGGG
This sequence comes from Numida meleagris, assembly GCF_002078875.1. Taxonomy (NCBI): domain Eukaryota; kingdom Metazoa; phylum Chordata; class Aves; order Galliformes; family Numididae; genus Numida; species Numida meleagris. The sequence continues at coordinate 7,062,531 of NC_034422.1, forward strand.
TGTGGTACAGGCCCTGAGGGGAGCACAGGCCCTAAGGGAAGGCCCGCAGTGACCCAGGCCCTGAGGGGAGCACGGCCCTGAGGGGAGGCCCCGGCCCAGCCCCGCGCTCACCTGCCCGCCTCACCGCTCTGCCCTCGCCTCAGCACTACCCCCAGATGCCTCCTAAGGCCGCGTCCCGCCGCCGCCGCCGCCGCCGCCCGCCGCAGCATGCCTCCCGGCCGCCGTAGCCTCCAGCCCCGCTTGGCTCCCGTCCCTCCTCGTCGCCGTCACCCCAGCGCCGCGCCACTCCGCGCCGCCGCTTCCCGATTGGCTGCTCTAAAACCCCGCCCCCGCCCGGAGCTCCTCGATTGGTTCGAGCTGAGGAGCGTGAGGCGGGGCGCGGCCGCTATTGGCTAACGGCGCCGTCACTCCGTCCGGCCGTCGGCACGTGGCTGAAGCCGCGGCGGAGCGGGACCCTCAGAGGCCGCGGCGCTCTCTTTCGGGCGGCGATGCCGGAGCGCGGCCTGCTGGTGTCCGCCCCGGGGAAGGTGATCCTGCACGGCGAGCACGCCGTGGTGCACGGCAAGGTAAGGGCCCCGCCGCCCACCCCGCTCCCAGGGGCGGTGCGGTGCGGTCCGGCTGACGGCCCCGTCTCTCCCTCAGGCGGCCCTGGCCGTGGCGCTGGGCCTGCGCACCTTCCTGCGGCTGCGGCCTGGAGCCGGGGAGCGGCTCCGCGTCCACCTGCCCGGCGTCGGCGTGCTGAGCGGCTGGGACGTGGCTGAGCTCCGCGCCCTGCGGGGCCGCCTCACAGGTGGGGGCAGCGCTTCTCTCGCACTGACGCTCGCCCCGGACCGGTTAGGTTCCGGGTGCAGCTAATCTGCGTCTGTGTCTGTGCTCTTTATTAAATCGTTTGAGTTGAAAGGGGCCTTTAAAAGCCGCCTGGTCCATCTCCCCTGCGCTGAACAGGGATCCCTGCAGGTCAGTTAGGTGCTCGGAGCCCTGTCCAGCACGAAGAGTGTTTGGCTGGCCGAACTCTGTGTAATGGTGAGTGGCCACACTGAGAAGTAAAGGAAAGGAGAGAGGAGCTAATGGGGGGCTGTAAGAAAGAAGGGACAGACCCTTTAGCAGGGTACGTTCTGACAGGATGAGGTGAAATGGTTTTAAACTAAAAGAGAGGAGATCTAGGATGAAGTATTTCCACTGAGGGTGGTGAGGCACTGGCACAGGGTGCCCAGAGAGGTGGTGGTGCCCCATCCCTGCAGACACCCAAGGTCAGGGCACGGGGCTGTGAGCACTGATGGAGCTGTGGGTGTCCCTGGGCACTGCAGGCAGTGGGACCTGGTGGCCTTTGGGCATCCCTTCAACTCAAACAACTCTGTGTAATGCAGATATGTGGCTGAAGGAATACAGGATGCTCAGGTTGCTTTTATCGCTCGCATTGGATATCAGGAAAAGGTTCTTCACCACAAGGGTGCTTGGGCCCTGGAACAGACTCCCCAGTGCAGTGGTTGTGGCACCGAGCTTGCCAGAGTCCAGAAAGTGTCTGGACAATGGCCTCAGATATATGTCTCATTTTGGGGAGGCTCTTTGTGGAGCCAGGAGTTGTACTGATGATCCTTATAGGTCCTTTCCGACTTGGGATGTTCTGGGATTCTCTGGGCCAGAAGGCTTGTAGGTGGAATGTGAAAGTAGCTCACAGAGACTGTTTGAGTCTTGTATAACAGAAGATGTTGTTCTTGTAAATATGGCTTTCAAATTGAAAATTTCACTTTTCTGGTTTCTAAGTGTTTAAATTCTCCCCTGCTTGCCTCCATAGCTGACTTTGATGAATCTAAGCCCCCCAGCGTAGAACAGCTGGATATGCTGAAAGAGTTTGCTGGAATCGCTGCCGATGCCTCAGCTCCTGACAGCCTTGCAGTTCTTGCCTTTCTTTATATGTGTCTGGCTATTTCAGCTAAGTATGGGTAAGGTTGTCCTCCTGCCCCAAAATAAACGTGCTGACTTGAGTGTTCATCATTAATTGCTTCTACAAGGTCACAGGAAGAAAGCAAATATTTGATGCAGAAGAAGAAATTGAAGGGAATCGTGCTTTATTTAGGTTCTGAGTGCCTCAGGGGGCTCTTTCAGAGCTCTGAGCAGTGTTTAGTGGATGGGGTGCCCCAGGCAGGTGTGCTGGGAGTCATCTGCTCTCACTTAAGCACCTGACTTTGAGTTGCTTCAATCATGGTACCCTTCCTGTACGGTCAACAGAAGCAGATAGACAGACATCTGTTCTGCCCCCAGCAGGCGGTTTCTTTCATCCTGGTTTAGGTTAGAAGAATGTCTATGGAGATGAGCTGCGGATTCAGCATCTGATACCTCTTGTGGGCTGAATCTCCTTCAGAATATGAGAACTTGGGGTAACTACAGCTCAGGGCTGTTGCATCCCAGACAAGTTCAGTGGAGAACGGGGGCACGGGGACACAGACGTGCGTGTTTCAGTGTCCATCAGCTTCTTGCTCCAGTGGGATGTGATGATACAGTTGTGAATTCGTGATACTTGGACTTTATTTAGAAACAGATGTAAAATCATGTTTCCACATCTTCGAAGGGTCTCTTTCTGGTGCTACCCAAGTGCTTAGCTACAAAGTGCCCCTGCTAGCAGCTCGACAAGCTGTGCTAATCATAGATCCAATTCAGCAAGGCTTTGTTCTAGCACAATGGCTTAGCAAGGCTACTCAGCTGTGCTCACTGAAGCCCGTGTGTGTCGGATGCGTGATGCCTGTGCTGATGTTGCCAGTTTTCAACCGGCTTGTCCTGTGATCCGTCCTCGTCGCCATCTTGTGCCTTTGAAATGCTTCGAGATGGAATTTGAGGTCACCGTTCCCACCTGCGTGTTTGTGTTTCAGGGATGTTCCCAGCGTGGACATAGCCGTGTGGTCTGAGCTGCCCACGGGAGCTGGGCTGGGCTCGAGCGCTGCCTATGCCGTGTGCTTGGCGGCAGCACTGCTGCACGCCTGCGGAGCCATCTCCTGCCCTCTGAAGGATGGGGAGGCCACAGCCAGGTAATAAATACCTCTGGGAAGCCTCCCTGCCTTCAGCACGCGCTTTGGGGCTGCAGGGGGTTCTGTTTGTGACTGCTGTGCCCCATGTTTTCTCTTATCTGAGCAAGTTCCAATTCCTCTCTTGGTCTCTCTGGCCAGCTGCTGGGCTCGGATTCTGGTTGTGGCAGTGGCATGCTGAGCCCGGCTCCTTTCCCTTCCCCTCCCAGTCTGCCTGTCTTCCCAGCAGCAGAGGTGTGCCCTGCCCAGGGTGAATCGTGTTTACAATTCATTCCTTCTGACAAAAGCAACTGGATGCAGAGACTTGCTAAAAGGTGCACGTTTGACCCGCTGTTTGCTTTGTAAGATACAGATGATAGCTTTATTTTGTCACGGAAATAAAACACACCCTTTAATGTGGTAGATACGTTCTTTTTAACCTCTATTTCTTCTCTCTGATCATCTTTTAGGTTTTGCTTTGTGTCCTTGAGTTGTCAAGGATTCTTTCTGTCTTTTTTTTTTCCTGCGTTTTCACATAGATTTTTTTTTTTTCTGCATGTAGTCCATTTCCTTCTGATTTCCTGCCTGAGTTTCCCCTTTATCAGTGGCTGTTGAAAGGGAGTTTCTTTCCCTCCGCCCTGTGTTGCTTTCCATTGGAGCTCAATCTTGAAAAACTGGTCTGCTCTGCTGTGTGTCTAAGGAGGCTCTGTTTAAAGATGCATATCACAGCTGGAGCTGCAGAACCCTCCATTGTTCACTGCCTGCCAGATGCAACCTTTTATAGTTGCCTTCTGTGGATTTTGTGTGGGCCTGAAAGTGAGACAGCGAGAGGGGATGGCTGCGTTCTGCTTCAGAACCTGAGCTAGCAGACTGACCCAGAAACACATTCCTAGAGTGGAGCCATTTGTGAGCTGTGCTCAGGCAAATCTCCCCGTAGCCACCCGACGTGAGAAATGAAAGGCCAGTTCTAAACCAGACAGCGAGCAGCGAGGATGTCTTCATTCCCTGCTCGCACTTCTGAGCTTCAGCTTGAATACAGCGTCATTTTTTTTTCTTCCAGCTGGCATGCAGAGGGGTGAGAGATGGGGGTGTCAGACTTCAGAAGGTTTTTGCTTAACGTCGCAAGAAAAGAACAGCGTGATATAATGACTCCTGCGTGGAGAAGAATCGCAGCCTCTCAAAGAGGATTAAAAACAAGTGGTTTACAGCAAACTGCGCTTCTATTTTGAGTAGCGGTGGTGTGAGCTGTTTTCCTGAATGCTTCACAGATTAAATATTGGCAAGGGAAATTAAAGAAGTGTGGAGATGGGTAAAGATGTTCAGCTGCGGCCTGGGGATGTGGGGAGCTCAAGGAAGAGGCTTCCAGGTAGCAGGTGGCTCTTGTAATTTCTGCCCTGCCTTTGCAGTGGTCAGTAACTGCTGTACTTAAGGGTGCTTAGTACTCATCTAAAAACTCATCTAAAATCTGTGTGTGCCTGTCATGTTCCTGTTTGGGGCCCCATATCCTAAAAACCTGTTGAACACGTGTTCTCACCGTGCCAAATGCCAGCTTTGGTCTCAGCAGAACATCACTGCTGCTGGGATGTCTGATGCTCCTCTGCATCAGGCCATCCTAACAGCAGCTTGGAACGTGTGTGGTGTGTGTGGGCTGCAGAGCCCGAGTGTTACAGCGGGATGCAGCGGCGCTAACTGGATCCCTGGGGCTGGGATTGAGGTGTTCATTTAGGGCAGAGTGAGAGGCAGGGTTTGATAACTGCTGAGTTTTGGGCTGTGTGGGTGCTGCCTTGCACAGGCAGGCCCAGAGCTGTGGGCTTTGGAGAAGATATTGTGGAATTGTGGTGAAGCTGCAGCCAGCAAGTGCTCGGTAACTGGCAGCTCCGTGTTTGCTTTTTGTGCTGCTGCAGCCTGTTAATTAGTATGTTCAGTCAGGGGCCTTGATCCTTGCTGAGTGTGACCCAGCACCAAGCCCTTTGTGCCAGCATTTAAACTCTCAAAGCACTTACCAACGTGTGACTGCTTTTAAGGCGACAGAAAGCCCTGTTCCTGTGTTTTTAGCATAACACCTCGAGGTTCAGCATTTGGTTCCCTTTTGTGTTGTAAGTGCCAGCACCCAGCGTGCCTCGAAGTGTTAGGAGTTAATCCCTAAAAATCAAAGTCTTTGCTGGAGCTAGTAAATCAGTCCTAACAGCATCTTTTGACCCAATTTGTGAGGCTTCTGCAGCTGAGCAGCTGGCAATTAGAGGCTGGAGTTGCATGTGTGAAATGCAACTTCTAGTGCTCTCTTTTCACGTCGTGTCTACATTTGCTGTCTTGCGTGTCAGCAAGCAGGCTCTCAGGCCAAGGTGCGTGGGATTGTCGTCAGGGGCTGGGGATGGGTCTGGACTAGCACAAAGTTAACACTGATGTGCTTCTTTCTGTCGCTCCTCGTGTGCTGGTTTTGGTTGTGTATTTGAGCCCCTTTCTTGCCTTCCAGGTGGACAGAAGAAGAGATGACTCTGATCAACAGCTGGGCCTTCCAGGGGGAGCGTGTGATCCACGGCAATCCCTCGGGTGTGGATAACGCCGTCGGTACCTGGGGTATGTGTGTGTTTGCTGCTCCCCAGCATGGGGCAGGGGTGCAGAGAGGGGGCACAGGGGGATGGAGCAGCTGCCACGTTTCTGTTCCCTGCTGCAGACTGTGTGTCAGCTGTGGAAGGCGGTGAGCAGACACCACAAGCCGTGGTTCTGCAGGTGATAAGACTTGTTTTGAGGTTGCTGCAGGGAAGCTGGATGGAACAGTCTGCTCGCTGCACCGAGGGAGGGGAAGGGTGCAGAAACCTCCAAATCCAGCTCCCTGCTTGGACCCTTCTCTGTGCTGGTTTGTCCCCTCTGTGAGCTGGGACTGGGATGTTCCTGCATCAGCACCAGAGATCTGCATCCCCTGGGCAGAGACCCTGCTGCAAAGTGCTGAAACTTAAACGTTCTGCTATGAACCAAGAAGTGTAATCCTGTCCCCAAAATAACGCAGGAGAAAATGCTGTCGGACAGCTGTCATTTACTTTCAGTTAGCAGAGACTTCTAAGCGTTCTGGAAGCGTCTGTGGAGATTTTCTTTTCATAATCTTTCTAATGAGACCTAATCTCAGTGCCTCGGTGAAAGCAGGAGCCAAGTGAGAGATTCCTCCCGGGCGGTGGAATTCCACGCTGGCGGATGGCTGCTGACACAAGTGCACACGCTCAGTCCAGTCTGAAACCCACGTGCTTGGCTCTGCCCCAGGAAATCACCGCTCGATTCTCAGTGAAGATTTAACACCGGCCAAACTCTTTGCCTTTAAAAAAAAAATAATAATAATAATAAATTCAATTAATGCAATCCTGGAGTAGAGGAGAGCAAAGGGAAAGGCACTGGGTTAACTGCGTCCAGCCAGACCCTCTCATTAAGTCAGCAGGGTTAGGCAGATTCATGCTGTCTGAGAACATGGTTCATTTAGCTGGTGTTTCTTGCAATTACTGTCATATGCTTCTGGGTGAGGTTCTGAAGATGAAAGACCTTCTGTCTCTTACGACACTGCGTTATCTCTCGGCTCGCTGTGTACTCAGACAATGCATGTATTTTACTTTAGGTGGAGCCCTGAGATACCAATCAGGAAAAATCACATCATTGAAAAGGTAATATTGGAGGTTAAAAATAACGCTTGCATACGGTGGGTGGAACACGTCAAAAACGTATTGGGTGGATGTTACATTGTGGGAGATTGATGAGAGATTGCTAGCAGCGTAGTGGAAGGGGAGCCAGATCTTGCCATGGGTGTGGGTAGCTTGAGCGTTGTCTTGGTTTGGGCTGGACGAGAACAATGAAATGTTTGGTCATTATCTGACGTTAGATGAACACAGCACAAAGGATCAATATTAATTTCATGGCATTATGGGCAGCAGGAACGGATCTGCTCCTGGCAGCAAATGACATTGTGGGGAGGGGGAACTTCTGCTTACCTGGTGGCAGGACTGTGTGAAAACCAAGCTGCAGAGAGCAAGCCCGGGTCCTGAATCTTCCCTCTGCCTCCTGCCAACCAAGTATAATCTGACTCCATTAAAATCTTCCACAGTGCATGAAATTGCTCTATTAGCGCTTAATGGCTACTGCTGGCTGGTCTCACAGATAGTATTTCAAAGGAAAATTTTTACTTGAAAAACACAGATTTCAGTAAATACATTACAGTCCTATTTATGACACTAGTGCAGTTGTTCATTGTAACTCAGAGTAAGAAGTCTGAACCCAGCCAGCAGTTGAGCGCCTGCTTAACTTTCCAGAAACTGATGGGACTCCTTGTCTTGGGTGTCTTGCTCAGATAGGACTTGTGGGGTGGGGTGGGCAGCAGCTGTCTGATGGGCCTTGGGAGCTGCTGGGGTATGGGGAAGGAAAAGGCTAGGGGATGTCTTGTTGCTTGCAGAGTGCCTACACTGAGGATCTTGCTGACCAACACAAAAGTCCCACGGAGCACCAAGGTCCTGGTGGCTGGGGTCAAGGAGAAGATCCTGAAGGTGCAGTGTCCACGTGGCTGCAGGGCTGGGGGGTGTGTGGTGGGCTGGTATGGAGGCATAACCTTGTGAGCTCAGATCTCCTTGTGCAGGGCTCACAGGAGCTCTTGTGAGCGCTCTCGTGCTTGCTCTTCTCACACCCAGATCCTCTGGGAGCAGGAGTTCAGCTTCCTTCCCTCTCTCCAGCATTAGCAGGGCTTGCTGCAAAAATCACAGGTTTGCAACCATGAAAAGAATAGCTCCTTCCTCCGGTTTCTGCAGGTGTGAGCTACTTAGCATTGCCCTGCTCTGCGCTGGGCTTTTCTGTCAATGAGTAGCACTGAATGGGGAAGGAATTGTCCAGCTCAAAAAGACCGAGGCTGGTTTTATCACAGTGGCATTAGGTTGAGTGAGCAGTCTGCTCACATCTCTTCTTCCCTGCTTCTCAGTTCCCTGCTATAATGAACCCTGTGCTGGACTCCATCGATGCAATTTCTCAGGAGTGCCAAAGTGTTCTGGAAGCGATGCCTACAAATCCATCACCGGAGTATTACCCTGTGCTGGAGGTAAGGGGCTTGTTCGCCAGTATTTTTAGACACTGTTACTGTTGAACATCAAAATGTCGTTTAAAGAACATTAGGGTCTAAGAAGGAATTTGATAGCAGGAAATGTTCAGGTCAGAGTGAAACTGTGGTCTCTGTGTGCTGCTTTTAATGCCCTTCTTGGAGCCAAGGGACAGAAAATGCTGCTCAAGCCTCTCTACAGCAATGCACAGGGATGGAGTGGCCCTGGTGCTGTGGGGATTTGGAACCCTGGAGGTTTTGTTTCCCTTTGCTAAGAAACAGGCAGTGTGTTTGGCCTCCAGACACTGCCTCCCCACGCTGCAGCCAGACACAGTGGCTCTGGCAGGCTCTGTGCAGCCACTGCTCTGTCACTGCCAGGTCTGGAGCAAAAGCAGAGAGCCCAGGAGCCACTGGTTTGTGATGGACTGGTCACGAGCCAGCTCCCATCGCTCACCACTCGTCCTGGCTCCAGAGAATAACAAACGGAATGATGGCCAGAGCTGACCTGACGTTGATGCATGAGGTGCATACAAAGATCTGCGTTTATCTTGGCTTTGTTTGAAGTAGGAGAGGCTGCCGTGGTGGGGGGAGACGCTCTTCCAAGTGGAAGAAGTTTTTTTTTTTTTGCAGAGCTGAGAGCACTGCAGCATCGATTCCTCCAGCTGCAGGGCAAGGACACATGGCAGCATCCCAGCTGATGCAAACCTGGCCTGGCCCGGCCCTGGGTGCCAGCTGACTTGGGCAGGACCAGTTTGGTACCAGCGGTGCAGCTCCTTGATGGCATCTGAATCCTCCCTTTGGCTCTCTGTGAGGACCTCTGCTTGTCCTTGCTCTCACTGGTGGGCTATCCTTCCCACGTGTGACAGTGAGCTTGCTGTCCCAGCCTTCCCCAGGGCAGCAGTGCAGGGCTGGTCTGTGTGCAGACGATCCTTTCCCTCTGCTGCATCTCGTGCTGCGTGGGGGTGAGCTGCTGCTGGGACCTCTTTGTAGCAAAGTCCTGCTCCCTTTGAACCAAGAGGATGGTGGGATTTTGGTACCTGTTGTGGGGGGGTGAGGGCATGAGGGCAGAGCTGGGGGAGATCCAGAGGCTGTTTACAGTGTGACTTCAGACAGCTCCTCCCCACCCCAGTGCCACATTGCTTGAGCTGTCAGGAGCGTGGGGAAGAGGAGTGCTTCTGTGGGCTGCTCTGAGGTGTGCTTTGAGATCCTCGTATGAAAGGTGCCATGAAGTCTTGCATACAATGCCTGGGAAGCAGAGCTGCAGTGAGCTGGTCCCTGCATTGAATCTGTTGCTTTGTCTCAAGTCTGAAGAGCCCACAGAGACAGGCATGATTATATGGTGCATATACATATATATATTTGGCTGCTTCTGAAATAGGCAGTTCTGGACAGCATTGTATTTGAACCATCGAACTAGTCTAGTGTGTCATAAGCTGTCATCTGATTCCTGGCAGACTTTGGATCAGGAGATGACAGGTGTCTTGGATCATCATAGAGAGCGCTGTGCCCTCGCTCAGGCATATAAAGAGGCCTCTGGACGGACGTCTGTCCAACCCAGCACAGAACTTGTGATATATGCACTCTGCATGCAACTGCCTAATTCATCTCCTTGCAGGTAGAGTCCCCATCCTGCACGGTGCTGGCATGAGACCCGAGGGCAAGCAGTGTGACTGACGCTGCCTGCAGCTTCCCTCCCGGCTCGCCAAGCACTTCCCTCTGTTCCTCAGCCTGTGCTGCTCTTGGAGGGTGTGAGGCCCTTCTTGACCCTGCTGTGCTGGCTGCCAGGTTCTGGTGGTGCTGCGAGGCCCCTTGGCTCGTAACCCAGGGAGGGGGATACCGCGTCACCTCTCCAGCAATGTCGTTTCTGAGTTGGCTGTGTCAGAAGTCCCCTGGATTTAGTTACACCGGATAGATCGCGGCGCAGGGTGGCAGGCAGCGATGAGCAGTGCTGGCTTTGTGCCCCTCCTACAGCCGGCGAGGAGCTCGCTCAGTCTCTGGCTCAGCACTTGTGTGACGGAGGGAGGCAGAACAGTTGGGAGGCATCAGGGAGCTCGGATTTAACACCTGAAATAAACATCCACGAGCAGCTTGGCCAGGATTTTCTCCATCCTGAGCGAGGAGGTCCAGAAGCTGTTGTACCCCTGCACTGTGGTGGGCAGAAGCAGCACGAGTAATGATGGAGGCAGGGGTGGGCAAACAGCACAGGGCTCGGGCACTGGCCTTGACCTGGGTGCCGAGACATGCTGGTGACCAAACTCCCCACAGAAACAAGGTGGCTGTGGGTTGTCTGGGAAGAGCAGCTGTCACTGTCTGTGCTCATCTCCTGTGTCTGCAATTGCTTTTAGGAGCTCTTCGATATAAACCAGCACCATCTGAATGTCATCGGGGTCGGCCATCCTTCCCTGGACCGCCTGTGCCGGGTGACAGCCTCGCACGGCCTACACAGCAAGCTGACCGGGGCTGGCGGCGGCGGCTGCGGCATCACCCTGCTGCCACCAGGTCAGTGCCCCCTTCTCACCCCGCACAAGGCTGTAAGGGTTCAGTCCCCCCCCCCAGCTGCCCGCTCCTGTCCCCAGGCTGACTCGCTGGCTGCTCTTGCCTTCCTCTTGGCAGATGCCGCCCCGCTGGCCGTGGAAGCAGCCAAGCGAGACTTGTGTGCCTGCGGATTTGAATGCTGGGAGACCGACATCGGGGCCCCCGGGGTGACCGTGCACTCCTCCTCATCTTTAAATGCTGAAGTGCTGCACGCGCTCTCCGAGAGTTAAGCTCCCACCCCTGGCAGGGCCGAGCTCCTGGCACTGCATCCTCAGAGCTGTCGCTGGCTGCGCCCTGCTGCTGGATGCTTCTCTCCAGGGCTGGTGTGCAGAGCCAAGTTCAGGTCCGGTGTTGGAGGGAGCGGGGACTGCAATGAGGATCCAGGAGTGACTGCTTGCACTTGTGCTGGGTCTGAGTCAGACCCAGCCTCTCGACAAAATCCTGGTTTGAATTTACTTACTCAACTACTGCGCTAATCTCAAGGGGCAGGAAGAGAGGGTCTGGGCTGGATTCCAGCACAGATAATGACACTGTGCTGGGTTCTCCTGCTTCAGATGCGTGTGGTGTCTCTTCATGTCTCCCTTGGCGTCCTGTGCGGGTGTGCAGTGAGGCTGCCGAGGCGGATGTGCGGAGCGCTTTGACATTTTTGGGTGAAAAGTGTCTTGGCAGCTCAGGGCTTGACACTTGGGTCTGTTTTTCTCCTGGTCTCCAATTCACAGTGGAGAGGAAGCATTTAAGTAGAGCTCTTACCTGTTACTAATTAAGACTTAGATAATTAAAATGGAGGAAAAAAAAAAGGCAGCACAACTCTAATGAAATTATCACTGTTTTCCCTCTTTCTCATAATCTCTGGGCTGATAAGCAGGGTCCTGGAGCCAGACTCTGGTTTCTGCTCACATGCACGAGGTCTGGTTCAGATGCTGGCTGTTACCTGTTCCAGAGGTAACTCCATTGGAGCAGGTAATAAAGACGTAGGGGTGGGGGTGCCTTCCTCTTCCAGTGCAGGGATTAAAAAAAGGAATGAAGCGTGAGAAGTTGAGCTTTATCATCTCTAGGATCCCGGCATCCTGGTGACCAAGTTTAGTTCCCTGATCGGGCATAGAACTGTCTCTGGTTTTAATAAATGGATATTTTATACATGCAAAAAGCGTTCTTTGATAATTATGTTGGCTACAAAAGGGAAGAAAGTACCTTACGCCGCTTCAGTAAAAACAGGTTTCAGATGCTGGTTTTCTACATGTCTAATTACAATTCCAATTTGCATCCAAGAACAGCTTTACGCTAATCACGAGTCAGAAAGCCTGATAAATAATTTACCATTTCCTAATACAGCGTAATCAATGTGAGTATCTGGATGCGTGCTGACTCCCTAACCGCTTACATGTGTCTGTAGCTTCTCCTGGTGAGCACAAAGGAATGCCAGATTCTCTGCAAAGAAACTTCGCTTCAAAACAACGTGTCGGGGGTTGATCCTCATTAAGACGCTTTGCTTTCCTTAGAAGGAGGCCTCGCAGCCACGGTAGGAAAAGAATTAAATAAAAGAGTCGGTTTGCTGCTTTAAAATCGTAATTAAAATTGGTGATTGAAGTGGATCAGCTCTTCGGCCAGTGCAGTGAAATCTGGCACTCCTGCGGCGTGAAGGGAAGGGCAGTGCAGCCCCTTAGAGGGGTACATGGCCCTGTGGGCTGCGCCCAGCCTGGCTGTGCTGGTGTCACTGCGCTGTGCTGTGAGCTGAGCTGCAGGCGTGCAGCTCCCAGGGGTGGCTGCGGCCCGGCTCTGCGGGATGCCAGCAGGGCAGGTTCATCTTCGTTGTGCCAAGTGTCACCGAGCTCCGAGTCAGCCCCAGGCGTGGGCCAGCTGCCTCGTGCCTCTTGTTCCTGGGGACTTGCCACCTGGCACGAGGCTCCCAGTCCTCGGGGACGCGCCGGGGTGGCGGTCTCTGATGCGGACATCTGAGCAGCAGCCCCTTTGCTTTATAGCAGCTGCCAAAGAGCCATCTGACGGCAATAACCCTGCGCTGGCTGGGTCCTTGTGCCACGGGCTCCTCCAGTTACTGGCCCGCTGAGCCGTGCGAGCCCTTCACCAGCAGTCACGCATGCTGGCTGCGCTGTCTCCGCTTCATTTTTCATCTTTCAGCTGTGCCAGGGCTGGGGCTGGAGGCCTCAGCTTTACCCGGAACGAGCTCCACGGAGATCTGTGACCTCCAACGCTTTTGTCTGCGAACTTCCAGCCTTACCTTGCCGGCCTCTGGTTTATCAGCACGCGCCAGAGGTGACACGGGGAAGGGGCTGCGCTGTGTGAATGATCCGGGTTGCAGTGGGTGCTGTGGGGTGAGCAGGGGTCTGACCACCCCCCGAGGCTTTCTGCAGCTCCGCTGCTGCCCCGCAGCAAGAATGCTGCTCACCCATCGCTGCGCCGGGCTCAGCCTTCCGTGTGCTGCCAGGACCAGAATTGCACAAGTCAGCAACTGGAGCCATCCCAATTTGCTAGAAGTAAGCACGGATTTCACATCCGTCTGCAGGCACTGGAGCGCCTGCGCTCTCCTTCATTTATTCCTCCTCCCAAGCTCCGTCAGCATCGTGGGGTTGCGTGGGGGGGTCCGGGTATGGGAACTACCCCAATCCCCCTTCAGCTGCATGGGGAGCACGGATCCAGCCCCCGGCCCTATGAGCGCTTCCCATCCGCGCTGCCCCGTCTCGTTTTACGGGTGTGCAGCGGAGCAGCGATTGCTGCTGAAGGATTAGCCTGGTAATTTGGCTAATTTTTCTTGAGCTTCATTTTTCACATGATGATCTTTGCAGAAAGACGGATGAGCTGGGGTTTGCCTCTAATAGCCAGCACCGGGGTGGGCAGGAGCTGCGCTCCATCCTCCAGCAATAGGAGGTGCACGGGTGCAGCATTCTCATGGGGTCCCTTTGAGTCCTGGATTTTCCAGATATCAAACGCAGGTGCTGGAGGATGGCGACATGTTCCCTTGGGCTGTGTGAAGCCCTTCATACAAAACACCCTTCCCAAACCTGTTCCTTCGTGTCTCGGGGGTGCTGCTCCAAGCTGCTTCCCCCCACGGTGACCCTGCTCGCTGCTTTGGGGCCGGTGGGTGCTGCCCTGCCCCGCGAGGCACAGATGGTATTTTTGTTTAATCCGTGTCAGCAGTGCCTTCTTTCTGCTCTGATGAATAGATGCTAAAGAGGCAGTGACATTATTTGAGATAACAGAGAGAACAGAAAAAGGGTCAGGCACGGAGAGGAAATGTCAGCGCGCAGCTCCAGGGCCCCCAGCCATGGGGTGAGCCCTAACCCCATCCCACTCCGTGCAGCATCACCCACGGAGGGGGACCCTCCAGCAGCCTGCCTATGGACACAGCCCATGGTTTGGGAGCGGGCAGCACCCATGGGTGCCCCCAGTCCCGACCTTTCCCTGCTCGGGGGGCACTGGGTGCCAGCTGTGCCCGTGTCCCCGTCCCCTTCCTCGTCCCCGTCCCCTCCCCATGCCCAGGGTTTTGAAAGTTAAGTATTACCGTCTGCTTTGTTGTTGCCTAACTACGACAGACAAATTGAGAACTAGTTGTCAAAATGTCAGTGCACAACAAATCAACATTCAAAATGAGTCTCAGCGCTATGTGGTGTATAATTAAAAAAAAATCCTTTTTAGAAATTTCAGCAAGCGTTGGCTCCGCTTTATATTTGTCTGTGTGATTAATAAAGGCAGCTAATTTTCAGACTTTAAAAACAGCTAGAAAATAGCTCCTAATTACATATTAGGTTCCAAGCGGCCCCCGCTGAGCGAGGCTGGTATTGGTGGGCCAGAGAATTTGGCAGGGGCTTAATTACATTCTGAGCATCATCTAATTTTAGTTAAATGTAATGTAATCAGCAGCAGATGTCTGAAATAAAATATGAATTATGAATATGATGAAATTTCATTCTTGAATAAAAAAGTAATTTGCTATTTAGTTCATTAAAGTCGCAGAGGTTTATTAGGGAGCAGGTATACGGTGCGGCTGGCTTGTATTAAAATGATATTTCAGAGAGAGGAGGAAATTGCATTAAAGGTGCTAAAATATTCCTCCGGGACGATCCGCCAGCGGGGAAATAACGTGGGCAAAGTGACGGAGCCCGGGAGCTGAGAGAAAGCAGCACTGGGTGCGGGGGGGGCAGGCACAGACCTCTACCTGATGGGTGTGTGGTTCCCATTGGGAAGAGTTTGTAGTTCTCATTGGGATGAGTCTGGTTCCTGTTGTAATGAGTCTGTGGCTCCCATTGGGATGGGTTTGTCTTCCACTGGGATGGGTTTGTGGCTCCCAATGGAATGGGTTTTTGGTTCCCGTTGGGATGGGTTTGTGTATTCCATTGGGATGGATTTGTGGCTCCCATTGGGATGGATTTGTGGTTCCCATTGGAACCACGATTCCCCACGGGATGCTCTCTCCTGGACGCCCATCCCTGTGACATCTGCTCTGGTTTCATCTCTGAGGTTTAAATTGCTTTTTGCTATTCCTCAGCGGCCCAGACTGACAGATAAACATCTTCCGAGGAGGGAGAGGGAGAAGAATGGCTGTTGTTATTTCATTGCGTTACAGATGCTGTCATTTTAATCCATCCTGGATGCCAGGTGAAAGCCCGCTGCCAACACTCCAGCCTGGAGAGCGCCCATTCCCAAATTTCCTCATCGGGCCGCGTGCAGGAGCTCAATGCCCCGCACACCGTGGCACCGAGCAGCACCAAACCGCACCTCCCGTCCCCACTGAGCTCACCGGCGTGGGCTCGCAGTCCTCCCCTTCTATTCATCAAGGGCATGACAGCTAAAATTCATTTGAAGATGAAGAAAGTGCCGGCTAATCCTTTCTGTGAGACAGTGATAGACTAGCGGCTCGGGAAGAATTGCACAGCAGTAATGAAATTAGGCTAAAACTGCTGGCGGATAGCAGATAATTGCCCTTGTCTGTCACTAGGAATAACATCTCCCAAATCCAACACAATGATTGTTAAAGTTGCAGGAATTTATTTTATTTATTCTACGGGTTGGGGGTTCGGCTTTCTGAAGACCTTCCCTGGGAAATAAATGAGTCGGAGGTGCCGCTCTGCCCCCGGCTCCCCGGGGTCACCGCAGCTCGTTAGCCTTGACGAAGCAGGCGCGCCGGCACCGGCACCTGCTGCGCCGCGGTGCCGAGGTCACCCCGACACGGGGACATGGGGACGTGGGGCACCCCATCCGCAGGGCTGCTGCCATCAATCGGCTCCGGACCAAGAGCTGTTGGGGCACAATCCTGCCCCGGACATGGGTTCTGCATGGTGCTGTTGTGACCATACAAACCCCGTCGTCACCGCTCCAGGACTGACCAGCGCCGCTTTATTTTATAATTGATCACGGGATTCAGACAGCGCGGGTGAGTGAGTGCACTGGCCAGCAACTGTAATGTTTTATACGCGAGGGCTGGCACGGGTAATTTACTGCGGCCGGCAATAACATATTTCACTTTCCGTCTCCCAGATGAAGATTACTCGTGTTTGAAAGGCCCTGAATACACAGGCAATTCTGCTTAAACGCCCGCAGCCAACCCAGTGCCGTGGTCCCCATGGCACGGCCGGCTCAGCCCCATGCCCCGGCTCATCTCCCACCACTGCAGCCACCGGAGCCGATGGAGGATTACGGTACCATCGGCTTCGGTTTGATTGCAGATGTTTTTAATTATATCGTATAAGATCGTATTATGTAATTGCGTTTATCTGATTGAAGCCTTAATTGTAGGATTTCATAATGGTATGACTGGGTAAATATACCATTGCGTCTGTTGTCCCCCAATGAAAATTAGGTGCTTCATGTCTTTATTGCATTATCCTGGAGAGGAGCTTAAATTGGGAAGAAAGAAATTAGAAAAGAGGGAAGGAAGGAAAGGCGAGGTGGTCTTACCTGACCCAGCAAGCATGGTCCCCATCATGGGGAATGTGTGGGGTGAGACTCGGTACCCAGCCCTGCTGGAGGTTGTCTGAGCATCACCTCCTGTTCAAGCATCACCTCCTGTTCAGGCATCACCTCCCACCCAAGCGTCACCTCCTCTCCAGGCATCACCTCCCACCCAAGCATCACCTCCTCTCCAAGCATCACTTCCCACCCAAGCATACCTCCAACCCAAACATCATCTTCCACCCAAGCATCATCTTCAACTGAAGCATTACCTCCTGTCCAAGAGTCATCTTCCACCCAAGCATCACCTCCCACCCAAACATCGACTCCAACCCAATCATTGCCTCCTGTCCAAGCATCACCTCCCTCCCAAGTGTCATCACCAGCCTAAAAGTCATCTCCAACCCAAACATCACCTCGTGTCCAAGAGTCATCTCCCACTCAAGCATCAACTCCCACCCAAATGTCGTCTCCCACTCAAGCGTCATCTCCAACCCAAACATCACCTCCCACTGAAGCATCACCTCCCACCCAAGCACCACCCCATGCCATGGGCTGAGCTCCCTGTGCAGGAAGGGCCCTGCTGCCCAGAGCTGTCCCACCAGCTGCTGCAGGGTGGCTGACTCCAGCCCAGCTCTGCTGAACTGCCCTTCACCTCTGAGTGAACACGTAGCAGCCGGTGTTTTCTGCAGTGATTTTTGCAAGATCGATGTTGCAATTATCATTTTGTTAACAGCGGCTGGTACAATACATTAAAGGTGATTACAATTAAAGAACAGGAGTCCGGAAAGCCGCTGTGCCATCGGCGCGCAAGGTGGAAGCTGCAATTAGACCTAATGGGGGAACGGAGCCAAAAACCTTCCCAACACATTCCGGAGCACCCTTGGAGCCACCACTGTCCCAGGGCTCCATCAGCGTTCGGTGATCGGGGGAGAGGTGGGAGAGGCACTTCTGCAGAATTAATATTGCCATTAATAACTGCGCACAGCAAAATAATTGGAAAGCCCTCTGCCTTAATTGCAGGCCACGCAATGCCTGAGAACCGGGCTAACAAAGGGCGAGGAGGGGGCACGAGGTTGGGATGCGCAGGGCTCGTTAGCGGGGCTGGGGGCTCGTTAGTGGGCAGCACCCGGAGCAGGGCCAGGATTTCCTCGGAGCCTTTTTCTCGGCCATAATCCACAACATGTGGCTCGCACGGTGCCTCCGCGCTAATGGGTTTAGGATTATTGGAATATGCGCAAATCCAGAGTCTCGCTGTCACTCTGCTCGGTGCAGTAAGGTGATTTCATTAGGATTTAGGTTCCGAGAACAGCCTCTCTCTCTCTCCATAATATTATTTTTATTCAATTACATCAGCAATTCATGAAACTTCAAAGACGTTTCATCAGCACAACCTAAATGCTGTTGGATTGCGGTATTGAAAGAAGGGAAGAGAAAGAAAACATAAGCTACGGCCTTAATGGAATTACTGAAAGGGGCTTTTTAATTAAAAACAAAGGTTGGGGATAAGGCCTATCCATAATTTAGTGCTGCTGGATGTAATATCTGCCGGTGGTTTAATTTTAATAAATGTATGTATTATTAACGGTGCGAACTGTATTTCCCCACCCGGCAGAAGGCCGAGCTGATCCCATCGATGCTGTGTGAATGTTTGCACTTGGTGGCCAAGGGATGAGGACACTTTGCAGCCCATCACCCCCTCGAGGCTGTCACACAGTGCTGTGGGCTTGGGGCTGGATCTTTGCCTGTGTTGGGAGGGGATGGTTCTGTCCCCATAGAGGCTGGTGCCGGTAGCGCTGGGAGAAATCACAGAATCGTGGAATCCTTAAGGTTGGAGAAGACCTCCAAGATCACCAAGTCCAACTGACAACCCATCACCACCATGCCCACTCATGGAATCATGAAGGAACCATTAATAGAACCATTACAGTTGGAAAACACCACCAAGATCACCAAGTCCAACCCCAGCCCTCCCTCCGCCGTGCCCACTGACCGTGTCCCCAGGTGCCACATCCATGGTTCTTGAACACCTCCATGGACAGTGACCCCACCACCTCCCTGGGCACAGCATTCCTCTTCGTTAATCTATTAATGGGATGTGACCTCGTCCAGCATCCTTTTGGGATGAGGCACTGCAGAGATGCTGCCCGGTCACCATTGCCCCACGGCTCAGCACATCCACCAGCGTGAGTTGGTGTGTGATGGGGATGGTGATGGCGCACAGGTCCCCGTGTCTCCTTGTCCCCATCCGCGCTGCCTGGCGACGCGTGCTAATAAAAACAAATTAACTCGTATAAGCATTAATTTTTCCAGCATACATACATCCTGGCCTCATTATATCGGAGCTCCCAGGAGCCAGGGGTTTTGGCACATTGTAATGAGACGCATGCGGTAGTAAAAGTACTTCTAATCGGATTTATTTACTGTAATTGTGCTTCGAGGCACAGTGCCATCACCCAGAGAGCTGAGGAGGAAGGGGCAGTGTGATGCTTGGCAGTGGGATTGGGAAATCCGAGGGGTGAGGAATGGGGCTGGTGGATCACTGGGATGGGAATGGGGCTGTCCCCAGAGCCAGGAGAGCCCCTCTGCATGGTGCAGAGCCCTGAGGACAGAGTGATGCTCAGTGCACATCCCTTCCCCAAGCATCCCAATCCTGCAGCCAGCCCAGGCGCTTGAAAATGCACTTCTATTATCAGAAGTACCCGAAACCACTAAAAAGTCCCAAGAGGAGGGAACGGAGCCATGAGAGCTTTTCTCTCTCTCTCACTTCATTATTGTTGCTAAGGAAACCTCTTGCCGGGATCT
The DNA here is from genome assembly GCF_002078875.1 of Numida meleagris. Taxonomy (NCBI): domain Eukaryota; kingdom Metazoa; phylum Chordata; class Aves; order Galliformes; family Numididae; genus Numida; species Numida meleagris. The sequence continues at coordinate 7,081,833 of NC_034422.1, forward strand.
CATATTTAACATGTCTGCATTCACGGGGCCGCACATCCATCTTGCAGAAACTTCCCCATGAGCCCGCACCCAGAGCAGACAAAGGCAGGGGATGCTCCCAGAGCCCATGGATGATCCTAAAGCTCAGGGATGCTTCCAAACCCTACAGATGATCCCAAAGCCCACGGATGATCCCAAAGCTCAGGGATGGTCCCAAAGCTCATGGATGCTCCCAAAGCTCAGGGATGCTCCCAAAGCCCACAGATGCTCCCAAAGCTCAGGGATGTTCCCAGAGCCCAGGGATGCCCCTACAGGGTTCCCCAGAAGTGCCATCATGTCCTGCAGTGCCCTGCGCCACCAAGGGCCCTTTGTCTCACCCTCTCCATGTCGCTATCTCTTTTTCTCCTCTCTATTTTTTTCCCCTGCATTCCTCATTAAAGAAGACTACAGATTTCCCAGCCTGTCTCCTGGTTTTATATTGAAAAGGCTAAATGATATGCTGACACCTTAATTATACCCTATTGTCACAATGTAGCATGGAAATGGCGTGAGTGATATGAGAAGAATGGGTGGCAGCGTGCGTGGCAGCTCCTTTGATTCACAATGGCAGGTTGGAAGTGACACAAATGGGGGCTCACCCCCACGCGTGGCATCTGCATCCCCACTGCCCCACTGCGCTCAGAGCTCTGTGTGCATGGGGATGGATGCTTTGGGGATGGGACAGCTGGCAGTGGGGTGTGCGCACCCAATGGTGACAAAGCCATGATGGCGCAGGGACATCACGGTGGCACATGGCCGACCCCATCCACTCACCCACCCCCAAACCTGCCCAGGCTGGAGGAAGAAACAGCCCTGAAGTGTTTTCCATTAACAAAATGTTACCTTTAAAAGTGACACGATGCGGGAGTGACACATCAAACCCAGCCAGACGGATCGCCCAACCGAGAGGCGCTTTTCCATATGCATTCAGCGAATGCATTTGTTTTTGAAAATTAAGTCTCCGGGGAGCGCGGGCTCGGAGAGGGGAGCTTGTTCAAACAATTGTAAAATGGTTTTGTACAATAAACAGAAAAGTAGTCATTTCAGAGGCACTTCTCAGTGTGACAGGATAGGATTTCAGAGCCGACGTGTGACGCACAACAGTGGCACGCTGCACCGCAGGCACTGAAGGGCTGGTGGCTTCCCCAGCTCCTGTGATGCATCCCCATGTCCCACCTGTGTGTTCCATCCCCATGTCCCATCCCCATGTCCCATCCCTATGTCCCATCCCTGTGTTCCATCCCCCTCACATCCCCATGTCACATTCCTATGTCCCATCTCCATGTCCCATCCCTGCGTCACATCCTCTTGTTCCATCCCTGCGTCCTATCCCCTTCACATCCCCTGTTCCATCTCAGTATCCCATCCCCATGTCCCATCTCCATGTCCCATCCCCATGTCCTACCCCTGTGTCCCATCCTCGTGGCCCATCCCTGTGTCCCTGTCCTGTGTTCCAGCTGTGTGCCCCTGCTCTATGTCCTGGCCCCACGTTCCAGCCTTGCAGATGTCAGTAGCTCAAGTTGGTCGCTGCAGAGCAAAGCAGGGATATGCATCCCAGCTCTCTGTGCCATGCCATGACATGCCATGATGTGGATGCCCAGGCCTGGCAGGGCACTGGCTGCAGGGCTGGATGAGCTTCAGGTGAGTAAAGACCCAGGAGCCAATTTACATCCAAATGTCTTTATTAATCAAGGACAAGAGGAGGAATGAGCAAAAAACACCAAATACAAGGGCAGAGTGTTTTTTACACCGGATGCTTTTCAAATTTGTTAATGAGGCATCAGCAGCTCTTTTCATATCCCGGTGATTTGCTGTCTGAATTCCTTAAGGATTCTCTCCTTCCCAGCCCCACCGCAGCCCCTTCCCAGGCTGTGCTCAGCCTGACCAGCGTCCCAGCAGCTGCAGGGAATCCAGAGCAGCAACGGGATGAAATGAGAGCAATAAACCACACTGCTGTGCCATGGTGAGCATGCAACTGACCCCGCTCCATGTCCCAAGTGGGATCTGTCACCCCGAGGGCAGGACAGGGACATGGATGGCAGTGGGATGCTCAGGGACTCCAATGGCATTAGGGTGCTCAGGGGTATCAAGAACACTGGGATGGATGCTCAGGAACATCAGTGACAACGGGATGCTCAGGGACATGGAAGGCAGTGGGATGCACAGGAACACCAATGACAATGGGATGCTCAGGGACTTCGATAGTATTGGGATGCCCAGGGATAAGGGTGGCAGTGGGATGCCCAGGGACCTTGATAATATTGGGATACTCAGGGACACTGATGGCACTGAGATGCTCAGGGATATAGATGGCAATGGGATGCTCATGGACACTGATAATATGGGGGTGATCAGGGGTATCAGTAACTCTGGGATGCTCA
>NC_034422.1:7084940-7096125 GCF_002078875.1 Numida meleagris
CAGGGAGGCCAGCAGGGATCCCAGTGGGACCAGTGGGGATCCCAGTGGGGCCAGTGGGGATCTCAGGGAGGCCAGTGGGGATCCCAATGGGGCCAATGGGCATCCCAGTGGGGCCAGTGGGGATCTTAGGGAGGCCATTGGGGATCTCAGGGAGGCCTGTGGGGATCCCAATGGGGCCAGTGGGCATCCCAGTGGGGCCAGTGGGAGCAGCAAAGCAAAAAGGGGCCGTGACCAACGGCACTAGGAAATTGCCACCAAAGCCAACCGAAAGTTGGTTCAAACAATTCCCTACCGCAAACCATCTCCCAGAATGAACTTGAAAGCGTCTCTGAATCAATTCATTGGTTTTATCGGGAGCCCGAAGTAAAGGTTAATGGCACCCCGATGGATCCCATCTGAATTGTAAATCCTTCTGGAAGGGCTGGAGCAGTGCTGCGCAGCCATTGTGCAGCCCGACTTTGCGTAGAAATTGAATAATTGATGTAATTTGAATAACACTAGGATTTGTAATGATATTGAAATGTAAAGATAAAAAGGAATGTAATCAAAAGCTGATAGCAAACAGTTGTTAATATGCACTTTGGGGCAGGCGCGTTGCGAGGAATGTGCCATTTGAAGTGTGTGCTGAAAGCCCATTTAATGAGCAGGGAAAGGGGAAGGGAATGACGAAAGGAACCCATATTCATAAATAAGATGCAAAATTTTCACCCGACTCAGCAGAGCTAACGGGGAGAGAGCAGATAATTATTTAAATGCAAAATCATTATAATCCCAAATTGTGGCTAAAGGAATTGATTGCTTTGCTTTTTGCTTTGCATCCAGCGTTCAAGTGGAGCAGGACCACGTGGTGGCTGTCCCCGACCCTGACCCCGTGCTGCAGGGCTGCTGTCACCCGCTGTCCCCTTCTTGTGCTGTGCTGTGGGGAATGCACCCATGGGTGCCACCTCTGGGGACACAACCCCAAGTGCTGGCACTGCTTTGGGCTGTCAGCCCCATGTCCCCATGTCCCCATGTTACTGTGTCCCCATTTCCCTACATTCTCATGTCCCCAGTGTCCCCACATTACCATGTTACTTTGTCTCCATGACCCCATGTCCCCAGGTTACTGTGTCCCCATGTCCCCATGTCTCCATGTCCCCATGTCCCCATGTCTACATTGTCCCCACGTTCCCATGTCCCAACATCCCTATGCCCCCTGTACAATGGGGATTGGCACCATCTGCCCACACCATGGGGTGTCCCCCGGTGCCGCTCACCGCAGCCTTCTGGTTGATGGCAAATTGAGCTCATTCCATTGATTTTTTTCTTCCTTTTTTTTCCCTTTTCCACGCTCAATGAGCATTAAAATTAAAGCTGAGCTCAGCCCCTTGGTGACAGGGCCACGCAGCTGGGTTGCTCCCTGTTTGGGGTGGAGGTGGCAATGCTGCAGGTCCCCTCCAGCCTTGGGGCTGTGCCATCACACTCTGCCCCTGCCACCCCTGAGAGACCCCCAGATGGAGGGAAATGACGCTGTATTTATTTACCCTATGTGTGTGTTCCCTTTATTTTCATGGCTTAACAGCATTTCCAGCTTCTTCCCACCCGAGCAGAGGCAGCTGCAGCCCCACATATCCCATACACCCCCATGCAGCCCGTGAATCCTATGCAGCCTATGCATCACATTCATCCCATGCAGAGCCATGCATCCCATGCATCATGTTCAACCCCTTGCATCCCATGCATCATGTTCACCTCGATGCATCCCATGCATCCTATGCCTCATATTCATCCCACACACCCCATGCAAACCCATGCATCATGTTCATTCCATGCATCCCATGCATCTTGTGCACCCCATGCAACCCCATGCAACCCCATGCAACCCCATGCAACCCCATGCACCCCATGCATCGTGTGCATCCCATGCAACCCCATGCAACTCCATGCATACCATGCATCACGTGCATCCCATGGAACCCCATGCAACCCCATGCATCCCATGCATCGTGTGCATCCCATACAGCCCCACACCACCCATGCACCACGGTGACACAGAGCAGCACAAGGACTTGCAGAAGTTCTACGAGCCGTGTTTGCCCAGCATCCTCCAGGCGCTGTTTGTAGAGAGAGGTTATTAAATTGATTTTTTTTTTCCCTTTACATGCTCGATGAACATTAAAATTAAAGTTCTGCTCAGCCTCCCCCGGGGCTGGCAGGGCTGGACTCGGCAGAGGTGTGTGGACACGTCGGCACCGCACAGTGATCGTCCAGCACCGAGTGCCATAGGGTTAGGCAGGGCTTCCCGTCATGCCAGCTGTGCGCTCTGACTGGGGCTGACATTGGTGGCATCGCAGTGCTTGCCCCCAGCCCACATCACAGTGGGGCCATGTGTGTCCTTCCCGCATCCCCACCTGCACTCCTGCCCACCTCCCGTCCCTGGAAGTGGCCAGCAGGGAAGTGCTCAAGGATTTGGGTCTCAGCCCTGGCCCCAAATGCTGTGGGGCTCAGGGATCAGCAAAGGGCTGGTGGGGGGGCTGATGGCTCCCAGGTGGGGCTTCCCTGCTCCAGGGCTGGAAGCCCTCAGGGTGCTTGGATTGAGCAGTTCCAAGGGACGGTGATATTGCACCCCATTTCCCCAGGCTGTGGTGACATCCCGGCGGGCAGCCCTCCTCCCGCATCATGGCCAGCCATCCGCTCACCGTCAGAACGGATCAGGCACGGAGGGAACGTCTTTAGCTGAGAGCCAGCTCCGTCTCCGATAGCATTAAAGGAACTATTGACTGAGGACGCAAGTGGAAGTCAGTAGCGATTTAATTAGGATGAGTGATTTCTGACATCCGCCATCACAGCAGGAGCGGGGGGTGCTGGTGCCGTGCGGGGACTGGGATGAGGGAGAGGGCCACAGCCCTGCTGTGGGGCACAGCTGGTGTGGGGCACAGCCAGCATGGGGCACAGCTGGTATGGGGCACGGCTGGTATCGAATATAACCAGTATGGGGCACATCAGGTATGAGGTGTATGAGGAAATGGAGCACATTCGTTAATAGGACACAGCTGGTAGGAGACACATCCGATGTGGGGCACATGTAGTAAATAGGGCACTTATGGTAATAGGATTCATCTGATAATAGGGCACACCTGGTTATGGGGAACATTTGGTAATAGGGCACATTTAGGAGTGGGGCGCATCTGGTAGGGGAACATCAAGTATGGGGTGTTTCTGGAGTGGGGCACATCTGGCACAGAGCACATCTGGCCAATAGGGCACATCTGGAACAGGAAACACCTGGTACGGGGTATATCTGGAGATGGGGAACATCTGGTGATGGGGCACTTCTGAGCACTGCTCAGGGCAGTTCCTGCAGCACAGTGGATGGCCCCCCAGCTCATCCCCACCACTTCTCCCCCAGCCCCAGCCACAAGGACTCAAATCATCGCCTAATTTAGAAAAATGACGGGGAGACGCTTTTCCACTGACACAGTCACTACTGAAAATTTACTTCAAGGTTCATTGTTGGCAATGTCAAAAGTGATGAAAACCAATAAAAAGAACCAGCACAGCATGAATGTCTGGGTGACAGCACGCGGGGGGGGGGGGGGGGGGGGGGGAGGCGGCCCCAGCCCCCTCGCTGCCGCCTGAGCCTGTACAGATAAAAGGTAATTGAAATGTTAGTTCCATTAATATTTCAGCGTGCCCCATATCTGACAGCCGCGCTCCTTCAGCGTGCCCAGCCCTATCTCTTTAGGGTGCTGCGTGGGGAGGTTTCCCGCAGTCTCGGTGCTGTTGGGGTGCTGGGTAGGGCTGGGTGGCACAGGGAGGTGACAGTGGCTCAGGGTGCGGTGCTATATGGCACGGGAGCACATGGGCACACGGGCACAGTTATGTGAGCACATGGCACGACTGGTACATGGCCCAGTGGCACGTGGGCACAAGGCATACCGGTATATGGTACATCCAGCTTGAGATATCCTGAGATTCTCTGATTCTATATGCATACGTGGCACAACTGGTGCGCGGCACACCGGCAAGTCACACGCCACGCAGGCACCTCCCGCGTCCGACAGCTCTCACGTCTCCGAGCCTGACTCGCCCCGTCCTCATTTATATCAAAGCATTACGCAAATTAAATTGTTTGCAAAGCACTGTCTGCGTGTCTGCTTTATGCCTGCTTTGGGAAAACACGCCGCCGCCGAGGCGGTGCGGATGTGCCATTTTGTTGAGTTTTCCCCGTAATGCGTGTTCAAAGGCTGAGCCAGCCCCGCGCGCCCGCCATCAGCGCTGCGCCTGCCGCGAGCATCAAAGCGCCGTCGGATCCGGAGCCCGCCTGTAAGCACCTGACAGCAAGCAGAGCGGGCCTGGCGCAAAGTGCGGAGGGTGCCTGCTGCTCTCACGTGCTCCAGCTTCAGTCTGAAGGCTGCAGGTGGGCGCTAGGTGCTGGTGATGGGGGACGGTGCGAGCAGGACGGCCGTGCTGGGCGACAGTGCAGGTCATGTCATTCATTGTCTCGTGTCACCTCCTGGCTCCTGCCACCCTATGGCTCATGTCACCCACTGGGTCTCGTCACCCAATCAGCTCATGTCACCCGTGGGGTCTTGTCACCCATGAGCTCATGCCACCAACCAGCTCATGCCACCAACCGGCTCATGCCACCCACTGGCTCGTGTCATTCACTGGCTCATGCCACACTCTGGCTCTCATCAGTCCCTGGCTCATGTCACCCATTTGCTTGTGTCACCCACTGACTCGTGTTACCCCTTGGCTCACGTCACCCTGTAGCGGAAATGCTAAGTCCTGGCTTGAAGCAGTGATGGAGCACCTGGTGGGAAGGCAGGGCCAAGCCAGGGGAGCTCAGGTGCAAGCAATGTACCTGAGAGACCAGAAGGGGTGGAGCCAGGATCCACCCCTTCCCAGACCTCATTTAAGGGTCAGCAGCCCAGGCAAGGGCATCCCTCTGGAGATTCCTGTTTACCTGAAGCCTTTTGAAGGTAAGCAGCATCTTCCCATTATTTCTGTGCCCACAGCTGTTGCATTTGAGCAAATACTTGCTGCAGCCTAGGACCTTGCTGCTCTGCTGTCATTGCTGCGCTTTCCATCACATTGCACACCCACTGGGTCTTGTCACCTACCAGCTAACGTCACCCACTGGCTCATGCCACACCATGGATCTTGTCAGTCCCTTGCTTGGGTCACCCATTGGTCCGTCGCACCCTCTGCCTCATGCCACCCCCTGGCAGCTCTGCTCCTGCTGCTCCCATTGCCGTCACAGCCCCAGGGCTCTGTGCAGCCCTGGCCAGAAAAGCAAACAAACCAAATAAACTCTCTCCACCAAATTGCTTCCCATAAATCCTCCGCTCCCTGCCGCGCTCTGCAAAAAACGCTTTTTCTTCCTGGCAGACAGGCAATGGCTGCGAATGGCCACGTCCCAGTGCCCGTGCTGGCCCGGTGGCCTGGCGGGGACGTTTGTCACCGTCTGCTGGAGCAGCGACACGGGGAGAGCGGATGGGAAATCAATACAGAGACTGCGAGCCGCGGGACTCAGGGACCCGCTGCGCCAGGACCTTTTATTGAATTTGTGATCTTCCTCATTGTTCCTCTGCTGTTTTGTATCCCCTTCTTGCTTTTATGGCGCAGAATTGGATTTGACTCGATTTTTTCCTTCATATTGCACTGCAGCCAGCCTGGCGCGGCTGCACCACGAGCCCCAGCCCTGCGGTGATGCCTTGGTCTCACCCTGGCACCTCCCAGGGTGATGGGGTTATTTGTGCTGGCAAAAATTGGGTTAGAAGGCGAGAGAGCAATCGGGGGCTGTTGAATTGCTGAGGCACTCTGTGCAGTGGGATCTGCCGCAGTTGTCTTGGTCCTGAGCCACGGTAATTGTATTCTATGAAATATTTATTCATTTTCATTTCAATTTCATTCCCAACTTGTATTTCCTATAAAATGATGTGGAAGGGGAAAAAAAAAAAAAGAAGAAAAAAAAAAAAAACCATCCTCAGTGCATTTATCATCATCACAGGTTCCTTCCCAAACCTTTTCCCAAAGTGGCACTGGCGGGCAGGACCACACATTTCTGCTGTTCCTGCCCCTCAAAGTGCTATCTATCATCGTGCTGGGGGGGCTGGGGCTGCAGGATCAGGCATGGCCTCCAGCAGAGTGCCCCAAAATCCTCCACACAGCCCTGGGATGGGATGGCTGTAAGGGGATCACATCCACCAACCGCTGCCGTGCGCCAATGGGGCTGTAAATTCCAGATGATGACCATATCATCTCCATCCCCATCGATGTGAAAGCGTTTTCCTGGTTATTATTATTTCCAGGCTGATCGTAGGTGCCTTCTGATAACAGCTGATTGCTTCTCCTCCCATTTGCATACAATAAATATCACCGTCGAAGCGTGCATGGGAGAGCTGAACCGTGCTCATGCCTTATTTATGAGAAATAAACACGAGATCAAGTTTGCATAATCAACACATCTTTAATTTGTGAGCTCTTCCACTTGGGTCTCAGGCTGCAATCAGACCCCGTGCGTGCGCGTGGCAATCATGTTGGAAATGTCTTCATTAAGCGCCTGCCACATCCCAGATCCCATTTGAAACTTCTGATAGGAAGTGATGGAGTCACCATCCCTGGAGGTGCTCAAGGATCATGGAGCTGTGGCACTGAGGGATGTGGTCAGTGGGCATGGCGGGGGTGGGTTTGGGGTTGGTGATCTTAGAGGTCTCTTCCAACCTTAACGACTCTGTGTTTCTATGACCGCCCAGTTCAGCAGTGGGCTGTGGCCATGGCTTGGCCATTGGCTCCATCTCCTCAGCCCTGGGGCTGAGATACCACGCGTGTTTCTGAGAAGTTCCCTTTGCTGCCGTTAAAACTGATTTTTACTTTGCTGTAATTTGTCGATCTTTGCTTCCTTCTGCATGCTAATATATGCAAAAAAACACCGGGGCTCCTATTAAAATGCCATGCAAATCTAATGAAATTAATGTTGGCAACAAATATTACCTAATGGAAGAGCCTCCAGGAGAAAAAAAAAAAAAAAAAGAGTGCAAATATATATTTGCACATATTTAAAGGACTCTGTCAAGTAGTTTAGCTTCGCAGTTTAGGTTTTATTAAAAAGGAGGGGGAGGAAGCGCCGAGTGTTCTCCGAGCCCAACACGAGCAGAAGGGCTTTCATGAATTATACTTTTAATTTCAATGAAAACTGTTGTTAATATAATTGAGAGCCTCTCAGCTGTGCTTGTGGAGAGGAGCCCAGGGCAGAGGTGGGGGTGAGCCCTGGAGCATGCAAAGAGTCCATCCAGTGAGCACTGCACTGAGCAAGAACCCCGCACAGTGAGCATCCCATCCATGGAGCATCCCACCCAGTGAGCATGGCCCATCCATTGGGTGTCCCATCCATTGAGATTCCCAACCATTGAGCATCCCACTCAGTGTGCATCCCATCCATGGAGCATCCCACCCAGTGAGCATGGCACATCATGGCACAGTGCAGCACAGCCTCCGCGAAGCAACAGCTTCCCAGGTTCCCTTGTGCTGGACACAGGGAGCAGCGACAAAGAGCTGTCCCTGGATGGGGACACCCAATTACATGTCTATTAACGTACATGTTAATGCTCTAAAGCTATCCAGCAATGACAGGTTATTATAAGCTTATCTCTCACAGAAGGATACTCCTTCTTGTGTGCAATTAGAGCAGCTACTACTAATTCCTCTTTAAAGGAGCCCTGGCAGGTAATAGCTGCCCCTAAATTTAAGATCTGAAAAAAAAAAAAGAAAAAAAAACCCAAAACCCTAAGACCTTCATGCAAATATTCCCATTAATTATTTTGCGTTTGGAGGGTTTTCAGTTTCAATTTGCATCAGGCACAGGCTATACTTCCAACGCAGGTTCCCTCGCAGCTCCCAGGTCCCACCAAACATCTCTGTAAAACTCATTTTCACCAAATGCTCTGAGGCAAGCCCTTCCCCACACCCCTACTGTCACCCCCCATGCAGTGTCCCCACTGTAGTGGCTCCCATCCATAGGACTCCTCAGCAGTGTCTCTAAAAATGGGATGGTGCAGGAGGGGACCGTTGCCGGCACCCACGCAGCTGGGCCGGTGGCTGCAGTGAGCGGTAATAATAGATTTTATGATCCATAAAAGCCAACTTTAATGCTTGTATCTGTGGTGTAATGGCATTAAATGCTACTGGCGGGCAGCCATCCTGTCTGCCAAGGAGAGGGCCTGCTGGCGTGCGGTGCTTCCCTGTGTGCCGCTGTTGTACGCACAGAGACAGGCTCAGAGTGCTGGAGGGAAACCTACTGCTTTGTACTGGGCTCTGGGAGCACGGTGGTGACAGGCCCCCATCCCTGTCCCCATCCCATCCATGTCCCCATCTCCATCCTCATCCTACCTCCAACCCCATCTCCATCCTTATCCCCATCTCCATTCCCATCCCTGTCCCCCTCCACCGCGCAGCTGTTCCCTGGAAATTTGGATGCTGATCCCACATATACATATTACCTACATCTCTATATACAAAAATATAATGTCCATACCTATGTTTTTATACAAACACAAAGTTCATTTTTAACCATTTCCAAAACCAGAGGCAGAATCCTCTCTGGAAGCCTCCACGAGCAGCTCTGAGCCCCAGCACTGATTCACGGCTTCCAGCTTGTCCAGACTTGGCCCCCACGGGCTGAACTCTGTTTTCATTTTGAAAACCAATATCATTCTGCCCTTGCCCATTTCTCTTCCCAAGTCCGAAATTGCCCGAGTGGTACCCGCTCGGCTTTTCCAGAAAGGATTGTTCAATATTTCTCTCAGAGCCGTGGGATGGCTGATGTTGGTGAGCACATTAAACAGAGGTATAAATTTGTAATGAGAGCCCTGAAATGAATGGTGCTTATCATTTATGGATGGAATAATTAAAGATACTGTACTTGAAGGCTTTACATGGGACTGTAAATTGTGATCCGGGCAAGGGAGGGGATGAGCAGAGTCAAAGCAGCGTTGCTTGGCCCCGGTGACACCGGTGCTGGTGGCCATGGGGACATCCCCACCTCTACCTGTGGTCCCCTTGGGTGGTTCCCAAGCACGTGAGGTGAGGGGTCCAGCCATGGGGCACCCCATGGGGCACTGTGGGTGCAGGGGGCACCCCCAGCATGACCCCAAGACCCCAGCACCCCGTCACCCGTCCTATTTTAACTCCAATCATCTAAAATACTGTCGCCATGGCAACCGCTGCAGGTGAGACTCATTACAGTTAATCCTCTAATTACTAACTACCTCTTCAATCAGTTGTAATTACTTTGGGGACACAGTTAACCTCTCATTAGAAACGCATGGCCACGTTTTACCAAAAGCACAAACAGTGACATGCCTAGTAATTTAGCACCAAGGCACTCAAGGCCACTCACTGCCTTTTATGCCGCCACAATCTCATCCCTGTCATTAACCAGGAATGGTTGTCATGACAATTAATCATTCAATCCCTCATCAGCAACTTTTGCCAAATGTCACCCTGCTCTTGATCAAATGAGAAGGGAAAATTAAATGAATCCATTCAGCACCCTGGCATTTGGTCCTGTTCTTTTTTTTTTTATGCTGGGTTTAGTGGGGAACTTGGAGATGGCCAGGCCACCTCACTTTGCCTCCACTTCGGTCATCTGTGCCAGGGGTTGGGGGCAGCGGGTGCCACCGAGCAGACCCTAGGGGTGAGAGTCCCTCCGTGACCCCTGGGGCTTCATGACCTCATCACAGTAGGGCCATTGCCAACCATGGGCCATCATCGGCTTCTGCCATGGCCAGCCAGATGTGAGACCCCCAGATGTGACACCCCGAGATGTGCTGCAGCACCTCGGCCAGCACTGGGTTAAAGCCAGCAAGCCTCCCGACCGCAGTGCTGCTCCTCGCCGTGCCCCAATTTTGCAAACAATCCTATCTCCAATCATTTTCCTTTTAAACCTGTAATTAGCTGGAGGCATTTTCTGCATGCAAATCCCAGCCCTTAATTGCCAGCGCTAACCTTGAGCCGCACCAGAGATCCTGATGGCATGGCCCCATCCCCATCCCATCCCATCCCCATCCCCATCCCCATTCTCAGCCCATCCTGATCCCCATTCACATCCCATCCCATCTCCATCCCACCCCTGTTACCATGGCTTTCCAGCCCCTTTAGTGGCCCCCAGCCATGCACCAGTTGCCCAGCCTCAAGAAGAGGATATGGAACCCCTGGAAGGGACGAGATCCAGCACACAGCTGCACCAGACCCTGCATGGGATGTTGTGCCAAGGGGTCCTGCCCTCCTCTTTCTCATCTCCAAGGTTTTTTCCCCCAAAAAAGTGCGGGGGCCATGCATTGGCACGGCTGTGTTTGGGGCAGATGTGCATTGGCCCTGTTTCTGGCTGCTGTCAAGGGTAGCTCCTGGGGCACCAAACTGCATTGTCCCAAAGCCGTGGCTCATCCCAGGTGGGTTGTCATGGCTGGGGACAGTGTGACACCGTTTTTTGGGGGGGGTATGGTCTGTCAGATTGGAGGTTGCAGCAGGCTGGGGAGCGCTGAATTCATTCCGCCTAATTACCAGGGAAGGGGGGAAGTTTCGCTGCGACTCAATTATAGGAAATTGTAAAATCGCATTAGGAAAGTTGGCATTTAAAGGCTGATGCGTTTGGACAGTGCGTCTCTCTCTGACTCAGGGAAATTGATTATCCGTCAGAGGGCCGCGCGGCGAGCACCGCGGGTGCTGTGTGCGCTGCTCACACTGCACGCACTGTGCGCACTGCATGCGCTGCATGGGGCCGTGCCCCGTGTTGGGGCCGCGTTGCTCCCATGGGGCTGTGGCGAGCCAGCACAGCTCAGTGCTTTCTTATTGAATTGCCTCAGTTGTGAATTCCTGTCCTGTTTGCTCACACGTGCGTGCAACCGCCTGAGTGATCCCATCTGCTGCCCAAAGCCTCCAGCACTCGCACCAGTGCCTGCCTCGTTGGGTCATCCTAGATTGGGTGCAAGACGGATGATGGATGTCATTCAGCATCACCTATGACAGCCCCACATCCCATCCCATCCACATCTCCGCATCCCCCTCCCCATTCCCATCCCCATCCCCATCCCCATTCCCATTCCCATCCCCATCACCATCCCACCCCCAGTCCTCGGCCACCACTGGCACAAAAGGGAGAAGCAGCAAAGCCATGGATGCAGAATGAATTCAGGTTTTAACT
>NC_034422.1:7097886-7103132 GCF_002078875.1 Numida meleagris
TTCCCATCCCCATCCCTACCCCCATCCCTATCCCTACCCCATACCATCCCCACATCCCACCCAGTGCATTTCCCCACCTGGGGCTGCCCAGGGAAAGTTTGCACGTTTTATGGTGCGAGCCAGAGACAGCTCCTAATTGAGAACAAGCAAATAAAAAGGGAGAGGAAGGCTCCTTCCTTCCCGTCTGAATGGCAGAGGAATAAACAGGCGCTGCCTTTGTGCCTCCCATTTGATTTTGGGAGACTTCAAAGCCGCCCTGCTCCCACTGCATAGGGGCCGGCTGCATTTGCTCTTTTTCCACCAGGATCAAAGCCCCACAGCGGGGGGACACCCATAAATGCTTGTAAAGCTCAGCAGTGCTTGACGCCAGCTCGGGCCCCCTCTGCTCCCATGGAAGCCAAACCCACGCTTGGCATTACCCCCAACCCACGCACCCAATGCCAGAGATGTGATGGGTACCACTGTACCAGCAATTGCTGCCCAAGAGAAATGAATGGAGCATCTCAGGTAGCAGTGGGATGGGAGCACAGACGGAGTGTTCACAACCTTTCTTCTTGGTTTCCAAATTCTTCCTAATAAATCCTTCCTGGGTCTGAAGCCCCCAGAGCCCAACCTTGTGCTTGCCCCAACCTCTGTTGCTCCAGGGATGCTGGTGCCTCTGCCTCTGTCTGCCCTCTGCTCGGAGCCTCCATAACTGGATTTATGGCTGAAGGCTGGAATATATCACACGGGGACAGATCTGTTTGTATGCTGTATACATCTTCATTCATCTTCCTGCTGCGTTCACAGTGCCTGAGACTTTGGGAAAGCAATCCCACATCCAAATGGGATGGGATGGGGTCCTCTGACCTCCTGGTCCCATTGGAACTGGGGATAGTGGGGTTGGACCCAGTGGGATGAGCACAGATGGGCAGGAACAGGGAGTGACAGTTAGGGATGGGCAGGGCATGGGCAAAGATGGGCAGGGATGGGCAGGGTGTAGAATCATAGAATAATTAGAGTTGGAAAAGATGTCTAATGGGCAGGAATGGGCATGGGCAGGGGCAAGCAGAGACAGGCAGGGACAGGCAGGGATGGGCAGAGGTGGTAAGGGCATGGGTAAGGAAGGGCAGGGATGGGAAGACCAGAAGCAGGACAGAGGCAGAGCATGGGTTCCTTCGCGCCATATCAGCATCTCCCACCACCGCCGCCTTTCCAGAGGTCGCGGATCAGCTGTAATGACTCTTGAAGTCTGAATTTGTTTGCCCGAGGCAGTCTGCTGAAAATTAATATGCACAGTGGCGGGATCCTTCTTATCCAGCGTGGATGTCATTTCAGGAGCGGTTTGAGTGAGGGGAACATAAACCAAAGCTGAGCATATCTGACACGGGAGCGGCGCGGGAGACAATGCTCTTATCAAGAGGAGAGACACCAACAACCGGGCTTTATACATTTTTAATAAATCATTTTAAATTCTTGACTGTCAAGAGAATTGAATCAGGTGGAAGAGAAATGCACCGGCATCCCTATTCTGTCTCTGCACGGTCCTAAGCGGGCCCCCAGGACACCGGTTGCAGTGGTAATCTGCATCCAGTGTCCTGGGGACCTACTCAGGACTGTGCTCTATCAAGTCACCTCCCTGCACACACTGGGGTTATTGGTGCCAAGTGCTGATGCCCCCATGGAAAACGTTCCGGGTGATGCACGGCTGCTTGGGAGATAATGCAGGCTGCCCCAGGACCCGGCTGGAAGAGAGATTTGTTGCAGATGAATAACTCGCGGCATCTATAAATAAACCAGGGCGGGGGGGGGGAGGGATAAAAAAGAACAAACACGGAGTGCACGAGCTTCTGCCTGTTTGACCCCCAGCACCAGCACGGAGATGCCTTGGGACATGGAGCCTGGATGGAAATGTGCATCCTGCAGTGTCCTCTTGCCCAAACTGGGGTTTTCTGTACCCTGGAACAGCCATTGGGCTGACCTCTGGTGCTCGGAGTGCTGTTGGGGCTCAGCAAAGGACAGGACGGGAGCAGTTTCTCTTGTTGAGCTCTGCTCTGGGCCATACTGGGGACATTCGGGATGCAGGAGGTGCTGGGGAGCAAGCCCATGGCAGGATGGGGAGTACGGGGTGGCAGATCAGCCAGCACAGCTTGGGGAGAGCCCTGCTCCTGCCCTGTTTCTTCCTCTTCCTCCTCCTCTTCCTCCTCCTTTTTCCTCTTCCTCTTCCTCCTTCTTCGTTCTCCTCCTATTTCTCCCCATTCCTCCTCTGCCTTCATTCTCCTCCTTCATTTTCCTCCTTCTTCTCCTCCTCCTCCCCCTTCCTTCTCCTCTTCCTTCACGCTCAGCTGCCCCATGGCCACCTCCCCTCCGCTCGCAGCTCTCCATTTGCTTCCCCAACAGATGTTGGTGTCTCTCCTCTAACGAGCATTTGAATGCTGGAATCCCTCTCACCCCCCCAAGACCGGCAAGCAAAAAGCTTGACATCTCCCATCAGCATCAACATCACTCGCGCCAGTGCCCCGCACCCACCTGCTGCCATCCACCCAGCATCAACACCACCACCGGGATGGAGACAAGGTGATGGCACTGGAATGCCACCACCCATCGTCCCTGTGCCCCCTCCCTGCCCTACAGCCACGGACCTTGTGATGGCATGGGGCTGAACTTGTGTCCTTTGGAAGATGCTGCTGGAAATGAATGGGAATGCCTTTCCCTGGGGATGGAGGTGTTTTCTGCCTTGGGATTTGCAATGTCTATGGATGGACATGGGTAGGACAAGGGGTGTCCCCAGGACAAGGGACCCCAAGTGTCCCCCCTGCAGCAAAACAGGGAGCAGACAATCCCCCCCCATCCCTCTCCCAAGCATACAAAGTGTATGTAACCTTATTAACATTGCCAGGTGGCATGGGGGTGGGTGCTGCCCGCCCATAACGAGGTGCATTAATTAACAGGAGGGAGGCAAAGCCCGCCCCTGGTGTCCTTCAGCCTCTCCTTTGTGTCCGGGAGGACTCCAAGCAGGGCAGGAGCCAGCGATCCCAAATATCGATGCCGGCCCCAATCAATGCTATCTCCTTTTTCCATGCCCATGAGCTCATTGATTTTTTTTTTGTTGTTACCTCTCTGTTTATGTAATGTCTGAACTTTGCACAACTGAACCGTTTAATGTGCAGAAAAGAGCCCTGTTGCCATGAAAACGGACCTGCAAATGACAGCATGAATGCTGAGATATCCCTGTTTTATTGGACCATACTGAATGTATTTTAACCTTGATAAGTCAATAACTTTTCGTACAAAAGGAACCAAAGCAGATAGGCTTTCAGAGCCTTGAATGCATTTAAACCAGAGAGTAATGGCCCGGTTTTAATCCCCTGGAAATCTTTCTCATTCTGAGGGCCACTCATTTCCCGAGCAGACTGACATTTTGGTCAAAGAATTACAGCGTGTATTTGTCACAATGAGAGATGAAAACGCTCAGCCCTTCGGATTGCTCGCACCAGTCAGAAATAATGATATTAAATTAAAGGGACACTGTCAGCTCCCAGATCACGGGGCTGTGCACCTCGCCGTGAGATCAGCCCTGCACAGATGGGATTTAGGGCTTTGGGCTCTGCCGCCGATCCGGCCGATGCATTATTTATTTGTGCTGAGGCTGAAGGACTTTCAGAAATCTCTCTCCTTTGGCAGCGGTGGCACAAAAGCGCTCCTGCTCTGGAAAAATGTATTACATATATATATTTTTTAAAGGATGCAAACGACGAGGTCAGAACTGCCTAATGACGTAATGGAGCTCCCACCCCTTGGAGCCAGCCCCAGACCACGGTCCCCTCATAGAATATGGAATGATTAGGGTTGGAAAAGACCTCTAAGATCACGCAGTCCATCAGCCATTCCCCTGGAACACCCTTTCAAGTGCTCGAGAGTCACTTGGAGTGCCCCCACCATTTCCCAAGCGGAGCGAAGGTTCCTCTTTAGGCTGAATAAAAAGCAATCCTTCTTTCTGACTTCCTAATAGCTTTGATTAAATTATCTTTGAAAAATCTAAGCGCCGCTCGCAAACCTATAATGGCTTTACTCTTATCTCCAGCCCGCGTTGCAACATGGCGAGCAGATAAATAAGCTGCGGAGAACTTCCAGTGCTGCACAAGAACCTGCCAGATCGACGAGCTAAAAATGTTTGAACTGAAACAAATGAGTAGTATGAATAGCCCCGCTCAAAGAGGGAATTTATTCAATATAATGTATTTTCACAGGGAGGATAATACGTATTATAATTACACAGAGGAATCACTCTTCTGAAAGCATATCTAGCTATTATTTTAATTTCTCAGCCTTCAGTGCTCACTGGATCAGGAGTGGGGATGGGAGCTGCTCGGTCCCAGCTCCGCTTCGCACACCCAAACACCAGAGGGGCTGGGAAGGCTCTGTAGGAAGCCCAAACTGCCTGAAACTCCTCCAAAACTCCCCTAAATGGGCAAGGAGGAGATGGAGGAGCGAGGAGGTGGGCAGTGAGCTTCGGGCTGCCCTGGGCTAATGGGTTTTGAGATAAAGGCCAAATGCTAGGGACCAAGAGCAAGGGGTAAAGGGGAATGGTGCCCATCTCATGGCCGTGAGCCTGGAGGTGTGAAACAATGATGGCGCAGCATGAAGGAGAGCTTTTGCCATGCTGAGACCATGAGTGGGCAATCAGCGCTAGCAAAGGGGAGCAGGGAAAGCAGTATTTGTGCCCCCAAGCAGAGGATGGCTGCGGCAGGCAGCGGTGCTAGAGCAGCACATGGAAACCGGCTGGGCACAGAAGGCTCTCCTGCATGGGGAGGTGCTGTGGGGCACCACGGGGGTTGAAGAGGGCACGTGAGGTTGAGCAGGGCACGTGGGTTTAACAAGGCTCATGGGCTGAAATTGACCTTTCCTGAGCGGTTTCAGCTGCACCTCATGAACGGAAACGGAGGCTGTGGCGCCCTGAGGGCAGCCATCCCCATGCCCTCCAGGACGGGGATCCCCACAACAACGCACCCCTGCTGCGCCTGCCGAGCGGAACTACAACTCCCATCGCGCCCCGCGGCGCCCACGGCCACAGCAGCGCGGCGGCCGAGCGCGGTGCACGCCGGGAGCCGTAGTCCCGCGCCGCGCCGCCGGGTGGGGAAAGAAGCGCGGCGCCCCGGCTTCGAATTTTCCCGCGAAAAAGCCGCGTGGTCGGGAAGCCCCGCCCCTCCCCGCAGGACGCGCGGCGGCGTCTCCACGGCAACGCGCCGGGGGGCGGGGCCGAGCCG